>NW_027112775.1:540540-542871 GCF_000696795.3 Halyomorpha halys
TAAATTATTTTTAAAAACAATCTCTGACTCTCTTAGACCCTCCATTGACTTCAAAGAAAACGTGATTCTTTATAATACCACAATATTTTTTTTTTTTTTTTTACATTTCCTTAAAATTTGTATATGTGCAACGTCTACAATAAATTTACTACAATTACAAGAAAATTACTAGTATCACAATTTTAATATAAATATTATTCTCTCCTAAGGAATAACAATATAATATATATTTTAAAATTAGAGTTTGAAGGTTATAAAATAGACAAAAAAAACAAAAAAAAACGGCGAATTTGCTGATAACACTTATGATTAAAAAAATACATTGTTCTTACTATAAGTTTAGGTTTCTTCTTAATAAATAGATTTTTTTTTTTTTCAAAACGCCCCATTTAGTTCTATAAGAATTCTAGTATTCACTTCGATAACTCATGGAATGCCCTTTTAAATATAAAAAACAAAACAAATTAAATGAATGAATCTAAATACTAAAACATTATCATCACAGAATCCGTCAAATTGGCCAATTTTTTTTTATATATAGCTATATTTAGATTCAAATTTTACTAATATTTTAATTTAAATTTCATAATTACTTTTGAGTGTAAAATTTTCAGAAAATCAATGTTACTTGATTAATGCATATATCATAATATTAAAATACTTGTAACACTAGTTTAACAAAATATTTATCCTTAGATTTCAAACATTCTTTAAAACAATTTTCAACAAGAAAAAAAAATGCAAACGCGCATGTATGTACATATATAAAGTGAAACAAAAAAAGAAGAATGCACATATTAAATATATTACTCAGCTTAAGTGGGCTTGGGTTCAAATAAATACAAAAAAATAAACGCTCAAGTAGAGGAAATTACACCGCCATCACATCAAACCTTTTTATTTGTCGATTTGGATCTCGGGGAGTCGTAGCAAATTAAGGGTTAGCATGAGAATTTTCTCACTTGGGCATTGTGAGCTCTACAACAAAAAAAGATAATGAAAAATATTTTTAATGTTTAGGCATTCGTCTTCGGGAAAAGGAAAATTAGTAATAGTAACCGTTGAAGGAAAATAATTCACAGAAAATACCAAATTGAATCCACGACTTACTAAAATAAAATAAAGACAAATAATGTGACTCCGTAGCAATATTTTGTACCAAGAAAAAATAAAAACAAAAAGAAAAGATGTTAACATTTTACTTTATTTTTAAAATTTAATATTCAAAAACATACCTTAAATATGGTAGTAAAGTAACGGAAGCTTAGTTAATAATAAAAACTAACAGAATGCCTTAATATAAAAAATCCTGTACTTAAATAATTTTTTAATAAAACTAAAAATATTTTATCTGTAATATAAATATAATATAATTGATCAGGTTATTGACTTAAAATCAATATGGTTTTTATGTAAGGGAAGCAGAACCATTGACGATGAACTAATATATATAAGATTAGAACAAAAAAAAAAGATTTATTTAAATAAAAAAAGAATTAATTAACGATACGTTCTATAACCACAAAATGACTCATAATTACGGTTAAAAAAATTATTTTTAAGGCAAATTAAATAGCGCAATTGAAAACGTGCAATAAAAAATGTTGTAACGAGCAATAAAATTGTTGAAACGTGCATTAAAAATGTTAAACGTGTAAAACCATGCAATATAATTTTAAATAAATGGTTTATACATACCTTTATGTACTTAGGATTTTTACAGTTGACTTATTGTACAAACTTAAAAAAAATTACACAAGGACAAATTGAAAAAAATTACAAAAATAATTGATTTCAAAAAATAAAAATAATGATACAATATGTTTGAGCATAATTAATTCAGCCTTTCTCTATAAATGAATTGAAATGGGTAATAGCATAAATTTTAGATTTATATCTGTAAATGCGTATTGTCACTTAAAATTTGCTATAATTGATAAAAGGAGCATTTAAATTGGACAATTTCTATCGGACATTGTTTGTAACAAATTAATAATTTAGAAAAATCTTTAGAAGTAGCATTTTTTTTATTGACAATGTAGTTGTAATGTTTCAAAATGCCGAAGCTTGGATTTCGATGAAAAACAGCATTATTATTTTCTGTATACAATAATAAATATTTTACATTCAATCTTTTTCAATAAAGCTCTTCATTCTTCTATATCTTCATTTTCTCATTCACTGATGATTTTTAAAAAGAAATGTGAATAAAACCAAAATGAACAGTTATAAATGCAGGATCTGGCACAGTGATTTTGCAGTTCTCTAAATTTCAATACGGATTGTCCATCGACTATACGGAGCACTATGAATTTTATAATTTGGGAAAAT
>NW_027112775.1:542936-550216 GCF_000696795.3 Halyomorpha halys
TATATACAACGTTAGAAGTGTTTTCACCATGTACGGCTGCATCGCTAGCAATCATCAAAAAAACTAGATAGACTTATTGATGAAGTAAGACATAGTTCTCACTATTCCTCTTTAAAACAAATTTTCAAAATATTATACAGAGCTTTTGTGTTTTTTTTTGTTGGTCAAGTACTGTAATATATAATGCACAAATGTATCTGTGGTTTCGCCCACCGTAATATAAAATATATCTTTGGAAATATTCGTTTTGATTTCATCAAGTGTTTTTAAAACTATTAAATAATTTTTTCTGAGAATACGTTCATCTTCACGATAAATTTTATATTTTAATGATTTAGACTAACCTTTAGATAATAAATTTATTTGAAGGCACAAATATTACTTTATAACAAGCCAATCTTCGAAAAGCACAAATTAAATAACAGCACATGAATTTAAGAACATTTACTTTTTTAGGCCAAAATCAAGTAAGTTTTTATACTTGTGACACAGTGAACATCAATTTGTGATTTTCTATTAAATCCTATGGATTTTTAAAATAAAGTTGCACTGTCATATTTAGATTCGATAGTCTTTTATCAACCCACTTATTTTGAAATTTTCCTTTTAGGGATTATGAGGTTCTATTTTCACTTAGAGTGGTCGTTTTGAACTAGTCACAACAAAGATTTATCTTGGGGGGGGGGTTAAATAATTAAAACGGGTTAATAACTTAAAGGGAATAATCCACAAAGGAACTACCTCGGAGGCTAGCTTACAGTATGTTGATTTCTGAGTTTTGAAAAATAAGTTTTGATTTTCTTCGTCCTGGGAATTTTTTACATTAAAATTATGTTTTATAAAAATATATATAAAAAAAACTTAAATCATGCAAAATATTCCAACACGTGCTATTTCGTGCAGTATAACATTGCGTTTATGCAAACTATTTGATATGATTCGAATTAATAACCAATGTTTTTCAATCAAAATAGTTGATAAAAACATGCAATTGGACGGAGTTTCGCGCTCTACACATTACATGGCGAAAAAGCGCGCTTTTATTTTAAACAAATATTTATTGAATATAAAAAATTATATATAATTACGCATCTTAAAAATATTTAACATAATTTAAACCATTCCTTAAAATGCAAGTAGAAAATTCTATATATTCATTTAACCATGAAGTTGAGAAAAGGTATGTTTATACTAAAGGTGAATTTCACAATAATTTGGTATATTAAGTATACACACCTTTCCACGCAAAATAATTGAGCTGATAGAAAAATAAATTTTAAATACAATTAATTTACAAAACGGAATACAATTTTTAAATATTTCATCATGGACATTTCTCAATTCTGGAAACAGATGATAAGTAATCTTTTTTTTTTTTTTCTATTGAAATATAGAAATAAATAAATTAATAGTAACATAAGCTAAATAAATCGGTTTTTCAAATCAATAAAAAATGTTTTGATAAAAGCTACATGCCAAATTTGTTTGCATTATTATTTGTAGATAAATTTATTTAACTCAGATATTTGTAAAATATACATACTTTACAAGAACTATAATCAAACTACTGTTTCAAATAAACAGATAATCTTTTCTTAATATTTTTTTTTTGATTTAGAAAGAATTCGGATACTGTACATTGAAATTTATTGAAACAATAACTTTTCATTTAAATTTAAGAATTATCTATTGATAATGAAACAGAACTTACTATAATTAGTTCCAAAATGACTTGTACAATTATAGCACCCAGTTGAGAAATAATTTAATCATATTGAAAATATTCATATTAATACAAATTATAATCAAATGATTAATCTAGTACTATAACAATTTTTTTCTACTAATTAATCAGGTAAAAAAATATATCAATGATTCATCTGTTTCCATTTCTAATTGAGAACTTTTCACAAACACATCGCAAATTTTCTGATGCTCTTTATTTATTTTATCTATAATTATAAGCTAATATCTCCCGTTATTATTTACTCGTTGATTGATAGAAAAGAACTACGACGGGTCTCAACTTCTTAGTGCAAGAGGTTTAACAAAGCCGCCGCACCAAGTGCGTCACTTCACAAAAGAGCACTCCAAGCCCGTGAATAATAAATAAAAATGTTTTTCCATAATAGAAAGGATAAAAAACTAATGAGTTAAAAAATAAAATAATATAATACATAAGATGTTCTTGCAAAAATTACAACAAATATAAAAGGACAGGAGAAAAAAAAATTAAACAAGTCTATAACGAAATCTATAAAATTATGAAAAAATATTGAATTTTTTTCTTAACATTATCACAAAAGTTTATATAATATAGATAAAATAATCGGAGGCGATTTGGACGGCGTTTAACAAACTAACTTATAAGTCCAATTTTTTGTTTTTATTCCAGGAATATTTAACAAAGGTTATTGCCATTTAAAAAATGAATATTTTTTAAAACTATTGTTTTAAGAATTTTAAAGATCTTCTTGTAGCTTCATAGGTAAATTACGACAAATTTTACACGTATGTGAAATTAACAAAATAATTAAAAATTATTTCAACAAATGCGGCGAGTTCGTGCCCTGGAATCGACACAAACCATTGAAGAAGTGGACAGATGGTACATAGCCCCTACGAAGCTATTAGCTGGTCTCGGACGGTGGAATGTGTTCCTCAGAGCGTCTGTATTTTCCCGTGGCTACACTGTTATTTCTTTACAACAACGCGCAACTTTATTGTTATTTGAAGAATTAAACAATGGAAAAAACTTTAAGGAAAATTAAGAAAAAATTGTATAGCTTAACAATTATTTTTATAATAAATCAATCTCGATTTATAAATTAAATTAAATAAATTCCAAGTCGTTAAATTGAAATTTCGGAACGAAATACTCAGAAAGCAGTAAAAAAAACAAAAAAAAAATAACTATAAGTTACTATTATCATCGAATTATAATTAAATAAATAGTAATTAGTTAAACACGTAGTCGCAGAAATGAAATAAATACTTTAATGGACTGAAGTATTTTTTAAAATAAAATGTTAAGGCGGATACGTTACATAAATGAGTTAACAATAAAGCCGATTAAGGAATGGGAAAGAAAGGAAAAAATTAACTAGCTCTATGAGTATAGCACAATAAAAATACACAAAATTATAAACAATATTTAAACAATTACTAAAGTTTCGAGACTGAAGTGTTAGTTTTAATCTAATAAATGAACTTTTAACAACCAAACAAAAATTACGATTCCCCCACCACCACGTAACCGCCTGCACAAAGGAATGCGAGTTTATGACCTTTTAGGAAGATCTCGATGCATTTCGTATAACACAAAAACTGACATTGAATAATCATACCTATTCGATGAACGGTAGACATGGTATACAAACATGTACCCGTGCTCAAACACGACACCAATTCTAGTCATGCAAACATCACAAGACAAAAGAAAAAAACACAAACTGAATAAAAAAACGAATAATTCACATTGTGTTCTGCAATAAGAAGTTGTAATCCAACACATTCATTAGGCCGAGGAAACATTTAAAAAAATGCACAGACACAAATTTATGTTTGAAGACACTGACCTGAGCTGCTATCCAGGCTCCGTTGATGGTCAGCTGCGTAGAAAAGAAGAATATGTAGATATCTCTGAATTCTAAACTTAAACTATAACAGTATTTATATTAACAACAAACTCCGGTGGCGGCCAAGGTTCCGGAGACAGCATCGTCCGAGGCACGACTGGCTTAGGTGGCCGAGGGCAGGTGGTGGGGGAATTTGCCCCCACTCTTCACCCTTCCACCCCTCCTTTCCCCTCTCCTCCCACCCCCACAAGCCCGGGCATCGTTCCGATTCGTTCAGCCGATTTTTGACGGAAACGTTCCAAACGAAATTTTATCCAAGAAAACAAACTGCAATACTTATAGAACCTTTGGATCTAATAGGTCAGGTTCGTATTTAACATTCGTATAAACTAAGACATCTAACTTTTTATTTCTTAAAACAACGTCCTTGTACTAAGTACACTAAAGTATTTGCTTCATAGGATTTCATTTCGACATATCAGTCATATCAAACGCACAAAAAAAGAAACATTTCTAGTCCAGATTAAACAATTAAATACTAAATTGGTGAATTAAACTTACATTAAATATCGATTATACTGTTAGAAATTTGATCGTTAATAAAGTAATTTTATTAAGAAATATGAATAATTAGCTACAAACTAAATCAAACTTCCTTCATATAATACAAGCCTTCAAGAATGGTACTAAAACTAAGACCTAACTAATTCCCTTACATCCAAATGGTTCATCGTATTTCACCTTTGACATTCTTTTACGATACTTTGAATTTCATCCGTAATATTAATGTTCCCAAAAGGTAACCCATCTTTGTATATGTTTGCTTTGTATATGTACATCTATGTCATTTGCTCACATCTTAAAATGTTTGAATGAAATCAAATAAATATAAGTAAATATAAAAAACATGAACATAAATTGAATATTTATTTAAATAGTATAAACAATAAGAAATTTTATTAATCTTTCAGTTTTCCAAATAATATTTTTTATTAGCACTTCCCGTTTATTACAAAAACTCTGATATTCTTCTGAGCTTTGGGGCTCTACCAAAATAACAAATTTCTCACGTATCCAATCCTTACAATCCAAAATCCTCCTTATTACGTCACAAATAAACACGATAAAGATTTGAACATCCCATTCGTTGTAGATATAGCCCGAAATAGATATACGTCCTTTCATTCTAAAATCCTTACCCATCTCTTAACAATCCCTGATAATCCCCCGAGGCGTCTGAAAAGAAGATAGGACCTTCTAATTTAAATCAATGATTGAAGTACCACCATTGAGTGGTTCCTTTCCAAGATTAGCATGTGTTCTGAAACATACATCAGATTTCCTTGTTGTATTTTTATTGTATATTTCACAAATAAATAAATAAATAAAATAATAATAAAATAAAAGTTTTTATTAGAATTTTCTATCCACTTTTGTAGTATTATCAAAATCTATGAAATTCATGGAGTGAAATACGTGGTTTTCCTAGAATAGTTTAATTAATACATATTTTTTTTAATTAAAACAAAAACACAAATATCAAAAAAAATCCATGCAAATTTTTAAGAACAATAATTTCATTGGATATACGAGTTTATGCGAAGTTAGTGAGTTAATTTAAACATATCTTATTTTCCTTTTGATTTCTAAAGGCCATAAAATCGGACTTCTGTACTCAATCATCTATTTCAAGGCCAATGAAAAAAAAAAAGGATTAATTAATCCCAGAGTTAGTAAAATAACGAGAAACAGGCCGTGGAAAAGCTCTTTAGTGGATCTTCACAGATGTAAAATTTCTGACAAAACGAATTCTGATCATTTCTCAAGGAACGTGTAATGCCATTCGATGCGGAAATGGTGCTTATCTTTAAAGTTATTTATCTCGACTAAACTCCATTATTAATATCAGTAGACCAATTCACAACTAAGGTGAATTTCACAAACAGTTTCAACAATTGCCATAATTTTCAGTAATAGCTAAATGAAACAGATTTCTATATGGAAAAACAGTTACGTCGAAGGTCGAGTACAGTTGAAAGTTATATACACATATTACCTGGAACGCTTACTGATCTTTCCATCATTTATTATTTTCTTCGGTAAGAAATTAAATAAATTTGAAATGAAGTTTAGATTTGTCAATTAAATTAGTTACCGTAAATAATCTTTTGTTGAATATTTTTCAAATGGTTATAATGCTACATCAATTATAATCTTTCATAAAAACATTTTAAAACCTTCATCAATTCTTCAATTCCTTGAAATCGGATGTTTAGAGCTTAAATTAAGTCATCCACAAAAACGCAGTTATATACAATTAAATACAAACTGAAAAAAAAACTATGAAATATAAAAAGCAGTTTCAAACAGAAATATATTCAAATATTAAAATTTAGTTTTTAAAAAAATCACCAATTTTTTAGTTTAATAAGATACATTTTTTTTTTTTTTTTTCAATTTTCGTAACTTTTTCATTCTCTTATCACATTTTTTTCCAAATGGACAATTCAAAACCGTCATTTCGTATAGTACAGAATAACCCACAAGACCGAAGAGCAATTGACCCTGAGGCATTGTGGAAAAAAATATAGTATAGAATAATTTTATTTTTTCATTTATGTGGAGTCCAAGCATACTTTTTAAATATTATCGTTTGGAAATACTCATTTATCAAGGCTGAGTACGTATTGTATTTTAGTATTTGGTTTTTTAAAACCGAAAAATGTAACAATGTACTGTACATTGAGCTTCTTTTTTTTTAAAAAATTATTTATTGATATTTACAACTGTACATAAATCAAGTAAATTTGAGGAAATCATAATGGTATGATACAAGCATGTAGAGAAACTACCCAATGGTAGCACTCTAAAAACATTTTTACAATATAAGGTCTCGAGGCCATCTTCTTTTCAGACGTCTCGGAGGATTGTCCGGAATAAAAGAGGAAGCAAGATTAGAAACTAATGGGTTTGAGTGTTTCGGGAGTTTGTAATGGAAGAATTGATATCTGTTTCGGGCTAGATCGGTTACAAATTGAACATTAAGGTCTTTGTGGATGATTTTATTTGTGACAAACTAGGGAGCATACAATGAGCTAAAACATTTTACTGTGGTGTACATAAATGTTTTTTGTTTGAAACAATTTTAGCTTCTTTCCTTAATTGCGAATTATATATTTTTGCAATTTTGAGGATAAGCTAATTTAAGATCGAAAAGGTAATTTTTATAGAACTGAATATTTCACTTACGACCTCGAACGATTATAATTGGCTAATAATAACAAAAAATATCCAAATTCTTAAAAACATTTATTTTCCAGAAAATAACAGCATGAATTTTCTTAATATTAGACAAATCGTGATAAACCTTGAAGCATCTTCAGATAAATATTTTTTTTGTAACAATATTGTAGATCTTACCTGAAACAGGCCTTATCTACTACAGACTTCTTATGAACGTAAGCCCACTAGTTTTTAACTATGCTTCCTAATTGACACACTATAATCCTTGGAAGGGTCTAAAATCAAGATGGCCCAGGAACGTCCTTAAGTAAAACTATCGTTAAGATCGATAGGTAGTTTTTCTAGGACATTTTCATGTCAGATGAACCAGTGGTTTGTAAATAGTCGCTAATTGTATTTTACACACAGTCGTAAAAAAACACACATTTCTTTTTGTTTTTTTTTTTAAGGGGGGAGGGG
>NW_027112775.1:550297-556394 GCF_000696795.3 Halyomorpha halys
TATCATTCTTGTAGTTAAGGAATCGGTGGGTAAAAATTTGACTATTAATTTAAATGACTTCAAAAGTAAAGTTATATAGATATTTGGGGATTGTGTCTTTATGGGATTTATAACGGAATTATAAGTGTCAATTTAAGAGCTAATAAAAAAAAAAAAAATTATATGGCCAAAATAAAAATAATTTTATTTTTTATTTTTATTCATTTAATGATATTTACAACTGCATTCACATAAAAATACATCCAGTAAATTTGATGTAAGATCATAATAAAGTGATACAGGCTTGCAGGGAAACTACCCATTGGTAGCGCACATATAATATTTCTATATTAGAAGGCCTCGAGGCTATCTTCTGTTCAGGATTGTCAAGAATGGAAGAGGAAGCGAGGTTAGAAAGTAGTGGATTTGGGTGGTTAGGAAGTTTATAATGGAAGGAGTAGATCTGGTTCGGGCTAGATCGAATACACATGGAACATTAAGGTCTTTGTGGATGATTTTATTTCTGACAAAATAAGGAGCATTGAGGATTATACGAAGGATCTTGGAGTGTAAGGATTGGATACCAAAGGAATGGTTTAGTTGAGTCCCAACGGTCAGCACTGTATGGCCAGATAGGCCTTATTATAGTTATGTAGATCAGTATTTTGTAATAAATAGGAAATTTAGAAAAAAAAATTTTTTTTTTTAAAAGCTCAAATTAGGTCTCTCAAAATAAAATTATATTTTGATGTAAAAAGTACGTATAAACGAAATTCACCTGAATATAATTTTATTTCCGTTTCTCAATTATTGATGAAATCCAATATGTTATTATGAATTTTTTGGAAAAAAAAACTAATAAAAATAAACATCTGTTTGAAATCACGAAAATTTTAAAAGAAGTTTTTTTGTGCCATCTATTGTCAAGAGCCTAAGAGGAGAAAAAAACACAGTTACTTTGCCCGAATTTTTTTTCTTTAGTGAAAACTATATAGTTATGTCTCTGCCAACCATGGTTAGGGGGTAAAAATTGGCGGGTGTTCCAGAATATATAATAAAAATCATTTTTGATTTCTTAATTAAATAAGTAAAAAAAAAATGTGCTTTATTTTTTTTTATATTTAAAATTTTCCCACATTTTTCATTCGGAGCTCCAAATCCTTATAACTACCCTCAACACTTAAAAACTTCATTATTAAAAGCACATTATTTAAAGTAGGGGGCACAGTAAAGATAGGGGGCCCTACTATTAAATAAATACGATAAATAAAAATAAATTTGTATAAATTTCGAACTAAAACTACCCTATTGGAAATTTGAAGGACGGAAGGGACAGAATGGATCGGTAGCCTGCCACATACCCCACCGCAATTTTGTTTCCTCTCTCTTTAAGCCCAGTAGAGAGACTTCTTTCACCAATTAAGCTAGTCCTAAACATTGTAGAAGAGACGTTGGAAGAATTGGCCCAATTCCTAAGAACTAATTTTAAAAGCATCATTAGAAAACACAAATTCCTCTTTTTTTTGGTTTAGACTTTAAAATGGCTTACGATTCAATTGAACACCACAAGTTGCTAGTTCATAAACAGTAAATTTTATTTCGAGAAGTTAAAAAAAGGAAATCCCGCATCGCAATTCAGTAAAACTTTGATCATTAGAAAGCTAAAAAATTACAATTGGAAAAGTTTCTATATTGAAAAATACTTCCTTTTCTTTTCTTAGAATTTTTAGACAACGATGCCGACATGACTCACTAAATAAAAAAAAGTTAATGATGAAATTCTGTTAGTAAGGGCAGAATTTTAGTCTTCAAATTTATTTTTTTAATTTTATCTTTAAGATTGACCATGTATTTTTCTGTGATTTAATTTGTTTATTTTCTTATTGTAAATTACATGAATGGCTACTAAGATAACTATTGTATATTTCCCTTAAATGTGACGGATTGTTAATATTTTAAAATAAATGTTTATCGCTTTCGCGTTTTGCAACTAATGAAACTTGATTAACACACAATATGAATTATTTATGATATTAACTTTATAAGCTTGTTTCAAATCCTTACAGTGTTGACTATTTTCTTTTAATTTATAAGAACCAATTTATTTCTAGAACTGTAATATTTACACCACGATTTTTTGTGATTGTAAATATTCTTTAAAAAAAATTAAGAACAGAATTTATGCCGGTTTAATATACGTTTGAACTTATATAAACAACGTTTAACATTACTACTTTGAAATATTACGGATAAAAAAAAAAAAATATAAACAGTAAGAAATTTAAAGGTATACAAAATACATCAAAGGAACCGAAATCAAACAGTAATCTAATTACAGAAAACAATTCAACTTCATTAAATATTTTGATTATTCTCTGTATAGCGGAAGCAAACTGCTGAACATTTTTTTTTTTTTTAAATAAATAATTTAATTTCTATCCATTTTAGTCTCAATACATTTTATTTTTGTTACAAGTCCGACGTTTCGGCCAATCCGGGCATCCTCAGGAACAATCTTACTACAATTTGGGAACTAAATGATTTAAAAACTCAAATTCATGCAGGCTATTCAAAATTTAAAAAAATTCAAAAAAGATAAAAATAAAAATTCAATTATCATATATTAAATATTATCATAATATCATATATTATATTCATTTTAATTTTTGTTTTTAATGTGAAATTTGACTAATTAGAAATTGTTATTTTGACCTGGACAGAATAGCCTGCATGAAGATGAGGTTTTAAATCATTTAGTTCCCATATTGTATTAGGATTGTCCCTGAGGATGGCCGGATTGGTCGAAATGTTGGACTTGTAACAAAAATAAAATGTATTGAGACTAAAATGGATAGAAATTAAATTATTTATTTAAACAAAATTAACAGGTCTCAAGAAAGTGTTTAAGACTATAAATGAATAAATTTTTTACACAAGACAGAAATCAAGAGTAGTAAACAACATAGTAGTTTTGATAAGAACTATCATTATATTATAATATTTAATTATAAACGCTTATTGAACTTAAACAAATGGTTATAGGTTTTGGGACACGTATTTCGGGTTGTTCATCCGTCATAATATTTTTTTTTATCCATATGGAGGTAACAACAAATTTATAAAATATTCATTGCTAATGGACTAAAATTTATATTGATGACAATATCTTGAAGCATACATTACAACATGATAAGTTAATGATAAGATCACAAAGATTTGATTTTTCAAGTGGTCATGCCTACTAGGAATCTATTACTACGAAAAGTAATGGACTGTATATTTCATGTTTCAAGCATAAATGAAATATTTAAAGTAGGAAGAAGCACATAAAAGAAGCCGATGAATTAGATGATAAAAGAAAATGCTTCAGTAAACGAAATCATGAACCTAGATATTGTTCTGCTTCATTAAGCCCTCTATTTAGAAACCCAAGTGTTTTGAGAGTAATGAGGAATGGAGAAAATAAAAAAAGAGTGAAAATGTTTCTGCAGAAGATTAAACGGATGGAAAGCAGTTACTCAACAATTTGCCACAAAAGCCTATATTTTATTAATTATCTAATTTTCTTAGAAACTAACAATAATAGTGATGCAAAAGTAAATACGTGTGTTTGTCTAGTGAATGAGGTATCCCTGAAGCTATAAACCTTCTTTCATTATACTAAAATAGTAGTAAATATCAATTAAACAAAGTTAACATAACATAAGAACAGTAATTCATATTATTTAATTTTGCAAAGTTATTAAACTAGAAGCTTCCAAAAAATTATAATAGTAAAAATTAATAAAGAGATGAAGGAATGATGGCTGTTTCGTTAAGATAGTTTCTTTATTTTGTTTTATCAGCTGTGGTTCGACACGTGCCAGGAAACTATCTTGGGGTACACCTAGTACTTTATAAATGAACACTTTGCTCTTTCTTGGATTGAGGGATAATCCTGGCGGTTCTGCATAAATGCTGACCACAACCGTAAAAAAAAAATACTTCCTTACCCATGAACTCAAACCAAAACCCTCTGTATTTATTATAGCGGTACAGGTTCATTAATATATTCATACTTGATATATACATTAAGAAAACAATTTCATGTTTTCAAAATGATCGATCGTCAACAATGTTTTTACAAATACTTCTGTCTCAATGAAAGGAATGGATGAGATCTTTTGGGCTCTGCTCTACCCCTCACACGTGGGGGATAGAGTGGGCTCAGGGATCCTCAGGTCGATTGAGTAAATATTGTATATAAGAGTGTAAATGTGACTAGAGATTATGTAATTTTTATTATTATTTTATTTATTTATTTTTTCATACATATAGTTTGATTATGTTCATTTTCTTTATCCTTCTGTTTGTAAATATTTTAAGAGAGATCTTATTTATTTTATGTGATTTTTTTTTTCATTTATTTATTTATTTTTATTCTTATTTTAGTATGAATGTGATCATTATTAACTATTGCTCACAACTGTGTAGCAGATAGTAATATATATCAATAAATAAAAAGTATCAAATTAAAAACAAATGTGCAAAATATCTTAAATTTTCTGTAATGAGTTGTAGTGAGAAACTCTTCCTTGTTGAATTTCTTTATTTTAGTACATCATTAGCAAAGTTTCGGGGCCATCGCCCTCTACAATACAAATTAACATAATTCATAATATGCATACAATAATACTATTATTCACCAACAAAAATTTATATTTAAAATAATTATCCTTATATAATTATATCCTCACATTTCATAATTACACTGGTAATATTAAGAAGAAGTTAAATTTTCATTATCAGAATATTTTCTTCGATTTTTCTTCTTTTTTTTTTTTACGTAGTTAGGTTTATTCGAAGGACGGCTAATACATGGACGGTTAGCAATGGTTATATTGTAATAATAAGTACAAAAATAAAAACAAATAGGCTACTGATTGTAGGAATATAGTCGAGAGAGGTACAAAAATAGCAGACAAAACTGTTTATGTTAACCTAAAGGTTAACAGGGAAGCTATTTATTAGTAATTTTTAGGTAATGAGAAAATTATAATTAAATTATTTATTTACCACCATGAGGACCATTTTCCTTCAATCACATACATACGATTAACCAATAATTTTCCAAAAAAATAAATAAGTTACTTTTTTTAATATATTCTTATTGCTAATATCCGTATAATGTTGTTTATAACCAATACTTATTGCCCTTAACTGTGACAGATTGTATAATTACTCTTCAATAAAAACATTATTATTATTATTAAAAAAAAAAAAATTTGTATCGGATGTTTCGTGTCTAACATCTAAATTTAGTTGTAAAACAAGGATTTGGCACGATCCATCAGACCAGACAGTTTTCGGAAATTTATCATAATCGTTTATGACATTATGCAATGTGGAGATAGACATGCATTTTTTTTTTCAATTTTAATATCAATCTCCTCTTTCAATTTGATTAAAATTTCATAGTGGGTGGAAAACATGAAAATAAACCAGGAAGTCTTGGTATCATTTTTATTATTGTCTGAGTTCATAGGAAACTGCTAGTGGCAATTTAGATGCCGGCTGAGGTAGGATAACGTTGGGAGCAAATTATTGTCATCTCTATTGGTACATTTAGTAAACAAATTGTCTTCCACAACAATCCACGTCTTCCAAATAAAGCTCTAGTACTTCCGTTTACTTTGAACAAACAAGATTCCAAGCCGGTTTCTCTAAGGAATATGCATTTTCCCTCCTGTCCTATTGTCTTCCAGGTCATTTTTTTCAAAACCACGCGGCAATGTCTTCCGTGTTCTTGTAATTTGAGAACTCCCTTCATTTCTTGTAAGCAGCATAAACTGAACCTGGCGGGTGAGCTGCCGCTTTAGTCATAATTTATGTCTGAGAGGAACAGAAGGTTCGTTCACCCTTATAACAGTCATGTCTGTCTAAAACATCGCCCATGTTATGTACTAACAAATATTAAGCTGTAAAAATGAGAAATGTTGACATTGGTTATTTAAAAAATTGTGCTTATGTAACGTTTTTTTAAAGTTTTATTTATAGATATAGGTTCCCCACAAATAACTAAACAAAATAAGAAACCGTTCCCAACAGGAAAATTTGATCTGGTGTAAGCATACATAAT
>NW_027112775.1:556779-573734 GCF_000696795.3 Halyomorpha halys
TAAATTAGAAGGTCCCGTGGCCATCTTATTTTCAGACGCCTGGGCGGATTATCAGGGATTGTTAAGGATGAGAGAACTAATGGGTTAGGATAGGTAAGGAGGTTGGAATGCATATCTGTTTTGGGCCAAATCTGCAACGAATGGGATATTAAGGTCTTTGTGAATGAGTTTATTTGTAACGTAATAAGGAGCATCAAGGATTTTACTTAGGATTTTGGATTGTAAGGATTGCATACGGTGGGAATTTAATGGTTTGGTAGAGCCCCAGAGGTCTTTCCATATGTCCAAATTTATCTGATTATCATAGTGTATAATAATTTTTTGTAGTGAATAGGAAGTTTAGAGCGATTGTCAAGTAGATGTTGTAGCAATCGATATCTACGAGCAGTTTCATGTAGTTTCAGTCTTGTACGTTCTGTACGAATCTGTTCAACAGGCGTTAGTGGGGTAAATAAGAATCAATGACAAATGAACTATTATAAACAACTACTAATAATTAACAAAAAGGGGCAATTAATGTTTACATACACATTTACAAGTTTTAAAGTTCTGTTCAAAAAGTAAATTTGAAACATCTCATGTAAAAAAAAATTAAAGAAATAAAAAGCGAAAAAATAAATACATCCTCCAACATAGTTATAATTCTAAAATTTAGAGACATTAACAATTTTATTTTAAACATTGTTTAATATTTCGCCGTTTTTACACATTTTTCTTAAATTAAAAAATACATGTTTTCCTCTTCAGTGAGTATTTTTTTTTTAATATAAACGAAATATTTGGTGAGTTTGAAAAAAACAAAAAAAAAAAAAATTCATAGATAAAATTAACAACACAGATAATTTTTATTGTGATTTTAGAATAATATTTTATTCGTAAAAAAAAATAAAATCAACAGATCAACATTCTAAACATAAAACATAAACATAAAAACATCCAGAACATAAGGCGAAAATTCTGCAAAAAAAATCGTTGACATCTGCTGCAAATTCAATTAACTCAATTTTATTTATCGATCAGGCTTTGGTAATTATCGGAATTTGGCTGGAAAATTCACGAGAAAGATGAGGATGGCAAATAAAAATAATTATTAAGATTTAAATTTAATCTCATTCTTTTTTAAAACCATCTTTTTAACAAATTTAAAAGTTGTAAAAGGTATTTCGTTTAGTTTCAGGCCTTATGAAGTAGAATATCTCCATTTTTGAATTGTTTTATATAAAATATTTCTGTTAAACACATCTTTATTTACACATCTTGACTTTTCTCTTATAACGATCTCATCCCTATTCATAAAAATCGGTCATTTCTCCTGAACCAACTACTTCAACAAATTTAGGCGGATACTCTAGCACTTGCAGCGCCATGATTATTATATTTTAAGTTGCATTTCTTTTCCACGAAAGCAATAGGACTTCCCTTAAAAATATTTTCTACAACCAATAACTTTTGGTCCAATGCGGGCACCCAGACAATTCATAAAGCGTCTTAATTTTCTGTCTGCAATATATGGCGATTTTTTAAAAGTTACCGTGAATAGAGCGTAGTTAAAGTTTGGTTACATCAGTTTTGTCATCACCACTGGCTAGGGCATAATTGATTTATTTTTTTAGGACATACACATGTTAGATCTTCTATGAGGCATGATTTAAAATAAATATCACATTCGGGGAAAAAAAAAAATGGCGGGGGATAAGATGAAAAAATGTAAACAAACAGTAATTCATAAAAAATCCTTCTCATTCTCTTTCCTTTCTCCCTCCGGCTCTAAGCACATTTCATCTAGAAAAATAAATTAGAAGATGTTTACAAGAACTGGAGGGCGAGAATAAATACAAATTACTGAAGGGGTTCGAATTCTTAGTTTTTTAAAATAAAGGAATTTTTTTTTTAACACGGCCTTCTACTGAATAGTAAGGGAACTTAAAGTGGGATCTACAAATTGGTCACATGCCGAAAATCCAAAATACCTATAAATGCTTGATAAATAAAGAAAAAACGTTGATATTCACACACTTGTGAGCTCTATAGAGACAAACATGACCCCGAACATGTGATCACCATTACTTTTGATTTAAACAATAATCTTAATAAAAAGAAACAAACTGAAGAGATGTGAAGTGAAAGGAAGAGTAAATATTGGCAAAAAGGGCACAAAGGTAAATAAATGTTGGCAAAGAAGATGGCAGATGATAAAAATTTGATATTAAAACCAAAATAAAAAGATAACTTTTATTAAATTCAACTTTCGTTATAGTATATTAATAAAATTCTTGTATTCAAATGTATATTTGTGCAAAACTAAACTTATCAAGTTAATTGTCATGATTTAAAACAATGTATTATACCCAATTGATAGAGTTTGGAAATACACAATCTTAAACGAAAGCTAAAAATTTATTAACCATTTTGGGGAAAATTATTTAATTCATTAAAACACGTTGAGTTCGATTTTGGGAAGATTTGTTTAAAAATCAATTTTTAAAAGTTCATAGCTACCCGATTGTCACAAATCGGCTGCACACAGTTATCAAGTTTTATAGTAATTAATTCAACAAAAGAAAAACGAATGCATTTTTTTTTTAATTACTGATGAACCAGTATTAAGGTACTTACTATTACAAGTAAAACATCAGGTAGATCTGTTAACATTTCCAATACCTGTAACAAAAAAAAAATGTTAAAAAAGTGTTTAACATATTAAGATATATTCTTATTTGATAAAGTTACAGATTAATTTTTATATTCATATAAATAACTCCAAGGACCCGAATTCGAATCCGGCTGGTCAGAAAATTGTTTTCTGCTATACTGTAACCGGGAGTCAACCCTGTGGGTTCTGGAGTCTTCCTGGGGTCCAATTTATGAGGGTGGATAAATTGGGTAAAAACATGGCCGTCGAGCGTGATTCTGACCAAATCACCTCCTTGCACAACCATTGGTCTATTAACAGTACTTACTTACAAAGTACTGACCCTTCGTTGGTTGTATCGGTACAGATTTTAATTTAATTTAATAAATATAACAGGTGAGTTAACGATCTTTTTTTTTTTTTTATTAAAATGAATAAAGACTTTATTTAAACCTTAATAAAATAAATATAACCCATTCTTTTAACAATGCATTTTGATAAGCTTTATATATTTTAGTTATAGTGCAGCTGGAGCGGCCATTCGTTTGAATATGCACCCTCCCTAGTGAGAGCATTAGCTATTAAATTATATGCACAAACCTTGGCTTTAATATAGGCTGACTGGTCATCAGGACTTGCCCATTCCGAGTTAGCTATGAATTAGTAAGTGGTAATCTTCTGAGCAATGTCCCATCAACTTCAACTTCAACTGCTTCATTTCTCCTGCTCGTAAAGGTTTGTACAAGGCCTTTAGTGAAATTTTAAAATTAATTGTATTTTTATACAATTAAATTAATTATTTATATATAAATAATTGATCGTATTAATTTAAATTATGAAGAAGATGGTCAGGGGTACGGTCACAAGAAAACTAAAATAGTTAACAACTATTTATAAATTATTATTTATTTATTTAGTTGTTGCACTTTGTAGAGTTTCATCAAGGCTAAAACGATAGAAAAAAACAACTAAAAATATTTTGATATTGTATATAGGAGTGTAATTTTGACTAGAGATTCTTTTATTTTTATCATTATTTTATTTATTTTTTCATGCACATAGTTTGGTTATGTTCATTTTCTTTATCCTTCTATTTGTATACATTTTAAGAGAGATTTTATTTATTTTTATGTGTTTTTTTTTCATTTATTTATTTATTTTTCATTTTTACTTTATTTTATTTTAGTAAGAATGTGATCATTAATCACTATTACCTATTGCCCACAACGGTGTGGTAGATTCTAATATATATCAATAAATAAAGTTTTAAACTAAACTAAAAAATATAGTTTGACATAATAGCATAAAATGTAAAAAGTAAATTAAGGTAGGTTTAAAATTGTATAAATATAAGTAAAAACAAAATAAAATAGAAATGAAAAAAAGAGGAAACAAAATAGTATAAATATAAAATAGACAATGATAAGAATAAAAAAAAGTTTATTAACTATTTTTTTTTTAATAATTTATTTATTGATATTTACAACTGTATACATATATACACATCAAGTAAATTTGCTATAAGTGATATTATGACATGATGGAGTCTACCCATTGGTAGAACTCCAAAAACAATTCTAAAGGAGAAGATCTCAAATCCTCGAGGCCATTTTCTTTTCAGACGCCTAGGAGGATTATTAGGTAGTGAAGGAGAAGCCTGGTTAGAAACGAGTTGGTTTGGGTGGTTGGGAAGTTTATTATGGATGGATTGGTATCTGGTTCTGGCCAAATCGGCAACATAGGGGAAATTGAGGTCCTGATGGATGATTTGATTTGTGACATAGTAAAAATTAATAAGTTTTTTTTTCATATGATTATAAATACGAAACTCTTACACAATTTATATACAGGGTGTTTCAGGGTTAAGTAGCCAAACTAAAAACATAAACTAAGGACCTCAAAACAAGAAAAAAGATTTTCTCTGAAGGTATGTCCTTTGTTTAATTGATATTCATACCTAAAGATTTTCATTGTTTTGAATTGTTTAGGTTATATGAAATAAATAAAACTTATTTATTTGTTCCAACTACTTTATTAATTAAACTTTTTTTTAAATAATTTATTTATTGTTATTTACAACTGTATACATATATACACATCAAGTAAATTTGCTGTAAGTGATATTATGGTATGATACAAACATGTGGAGAATCTACCCATTGATAGAACTCCAAAAGCATTTCTAAAGGAGAAGATCTCGAGGCCATCTTCTTTTCAGACGCCTAGGAGGATTATTAGGTAGTAAAGGAGAAGGCAGATTAGAAATAAGTGGATTTGGGTGGTTGGGAAGTTTATTATGGAAGGATTGGTATCTGTTTCTGGCCAAATCGGCAACATAGGAGACATTGAGGTCCTGATGGATGATTTGATCTGTGACAAAGTAAGGAGCATTAAGGATTTTACGAAGGATTTTGGACAGTAAGGATTGGATTCGAGAGGAATTAGATGGTTTAGTGGAGCCCCATAGCTCAACTCCGTATGTCCAAATAGGCCTTATAATAGTCATGTAGATCAGTCTTTTGTAATGGATTGGAAGTTTGGACCGTTTGTCTAGTAAATGTTGTAATAGTCGGAATCGACAAGCAGTTTCCTGTCTTTTCAGTCTTGTGTGAGGATTCCATGTCAGTCGTTTGTCCAGATTTAGTCCTAAGTAACGGATCTGTTCAACAGGAATGAGTGGGGTATTATTAAAAGATACTGTAGGGCAAGACGAAGGTTTACGACGAAGGGTAAATGTGATTTGGTGGGATTTATTTGAATTTATTTTAATCCTCCAGTTTTGGCACCATTCTTCAAGGGTAGTGATGTGGGATTGGAGGGATTGGGATACAATGGAAGGATCATTATTCAGTGACAATAGGCATGTGTCATCGGCATACGTGGTGAGAATAGTGTTAGGATGGGTTGGGATGTCAGCTGTAAAAACTGTATAAAAGATAGGACCAAGGATACTACCCTGAGGTACACCAGCAGACTGAGGAAACAGGGATGAATAAGCCCTGTTGTGATTTAACTATTAGGTTAAAATGAAAAGTAACACGCTAAGTAGAAAAGTAGAAAAGAGAAAACAAAATTTAACACACCAAAAAACGGAAAATAAATAAGTAAGTTAAGATTACATAATTGTCGATAAAGAATAAAAACAAAAAAATAGTGATACAAAAGATCCAATTGGGTCGAAGTGAGGAAGGGATTCCCGACCCTCGGTGTAATAATAATAATAATACAATCTGCCACACCGTTGTGGGCAATAGGTAATACTGATGAATGATCACATTCTTACTGAAATAAAATAAGAATAAAAAAAAAAAAAAATGAAAAAAGTAAATAATGAAAAAAAAGAAAAAAATGAACATAAAAATAAACAATATTATTGTATTTATTCTTTATCGACTTTGATGTAATCTTACATTTTTGTTTTCCGTTTTTTAGTGTGTTAAATTTTGTTTCTCATTTCTACTATTTTATAAAAGTTTTTAAAAAAATAGCTTTGGTTCACGGTATTACCCCACTCTATCCTATCTAGGTGTGACAGTGAAAAATTAAAACACAATTTCGTTTTCACTAAATATCTACCTTAATATAAAACATTAGACGTTTGGAATATTAAGGATCATGTTGAGTTAGTCGAAATTAATTTATCCAACCTCCCAAGAATACTGAGCAAGAATAATTGCTAAATTGTTCTAGAATTAAATAACGTGTTTTTCGAGAATATCGTTGCGAATTCACGGCTGATCTTCATACATCTAATCGCCTTCTTCTGTTGATAAAGTTCATTATTTAATTCTCTGCTAAGCGAAAATTGGAGGTAATAAATTTTCAATGAGCATACTCTAATTTCTTTTGGACATTTATTGTGGGTAATTCTAAGGACTTAGATATAAGTTCGGCCGAGAAATAATTTAATTATATTCCGCCGAAGTACGGGTTATGCGGAATCATAAGCAATAAATATTAACTGCGGTACAAGGCTAACAAAGTCACTAATTCGAGCCCCAGGGGAAAGTGAAACATGTTGACTAAATTAGCCCATTGTAACCCCATCCTCCGCCAGCATTCTTCGGAAGGACTGAACAATAAACCATTCTCGCAGATAATCATTTAGGCCGAGTAAGGTTGGGTCTGCATACGTAACCTTTCAGATCCTCATAGAGATAGTGACAATGGAAAGGTTAATGCACTAGGCACCATCAGTTAATGACCCAAGTCCCGAGAAAATTTTTAGCGGATGGACTTATATACAACTTTCGATCATATAATATTCTTAATTAAAAAACATTATGAAACGTGTATTTAAAACAGGTTTAATTGATTAGACACGGAGAAGGCGTACAGAAAGTAGTTAGCTAGTGTATAAGAGAAAATATAATTTTGATGCGATCATAAATCCTTATAGATCTAACATAAATGTTTAGAAAAAGAATTTTTAAAAAGATAATTTTGCTTTCTCACAATCGAAGAAAGGAACTTCTCTGTTCATTCAGGGATTGAAAACAATTTTTGCATTCAGAATAGAAAATTTCCTTTCGCGTTTCACGTAGATCCCCTTCTATTGTAGATTCCATATCTGTCGGATACTTAATCAGCTTCCACTGGCTTCCACAGCTCCACCAGTGAGAAGATTGCGCTGGGATCTCACAGAGCCCTGCTCTACCCCTCATGCATGGGGGATTGAGTGGCTTCGGGGATGTTCAGGCCGAGAGTGTAAATATTAGGGGTATTCATAATCATTAGTTTAACATGTTAAAGATTGGAGCGCGGAATGTACTGCTCGGGAGTCTTTCTTGATGTAGAACAGGCTTTTGATCGAGTCTGGCACCCAGGACTGCTATACAAGATCCGTAAATTCCTACCCCCTACATATTATCTCATTATCCGTTCTTATCTCTCAGACAGGTCATTTCAAGTAAATCACAACAGCGCTTATTTATTCCTCTTTCCTCAGTCTGCTGGTGTACCTCAGGGTAGTATCCTTGGTCCTATCCTTTATACAGTTTTTACAGCTGACATCCCAACCCATCCTAACGCTATTCTCACCAGGTATGCCGATGACACATGCCTATTGTCAGTTAATAATGATCCTTCCATTGTATCCCAATCCCTCCAATCCCACATCACTACCCTTGAAGAATGGTGCCAAAACTGGAGGATTAAAATAAATTCCAATAAATCCCACCAAATCACGTTTACCCTTCGCCGTAAACCTTCGTGTTGCACCACAGTATCTTTTAATAATACCCCACTTATTCCTGTTGAACAGATCCGTTACTTAGGACTAAATCTGGACAAACGATTGACATGGAATCCTCATACATGACTGAAAAGACAGGAAACTGCCCAATCCTTACAGTACAAAATCCTTCGTAAAATCCTTAATGCTCCTTACTTTGTCACAAATCAAATCATCCATCAGAACCTCAATTTCCCCTATGTTGCCGATTTGGCCAGAACCAGATACCAATCCTTCCATAATAAACTTCCCAACCACCTAAACCAACTCGTTTCTAACCTGGCTTATCCTTCACTACCTAATAATCCTCCTAGACGTCTGAAAAGAATAAGGCCTCGAGATCTTCTCCTTTAGAAGTGTTTTTGGAGTTCTATCAATGGGTAGATTCTCCACATGTCATAATATCACTTACAGCAAATTTACTTGATTTGTATATATGTATAGAGTTGTAAATAAATTATTAAAAAAAAAACATGTTAAAGTGTGTTAAATGGAGAAATATTTCCTTCTTTTACCATGATAAAACGATATGATATATAACATGGTTGGGAATCTGTTATTAGGTCTGTTAAATGGAACACACAACAGACTCGTCACCATTTTGTTTATTTTATTAGGTTACTTTCATGAAGTTTGTTTTTGATTGTGTATTGTTTTGAGTGTTTTTAAAACTAATAAAGCAATGTATAACAATAATAATAATGTAATGACAGTTGTTAATCAGCTCATCTCGTTTCTCTTCCATACAAGTTAGATCAACAAGACACTCAGTAGCCATACTTTCACACAACTTCCACTTTTCACTCATTTTGGGCATCTTGTAATAAATTACTTTAATCAAAACTGAATAGTAAACAATAACATGAAGTTGTGGAAGGAAAAGTGATAAAACAAGTTGTTCAGAAAATCTGCTAGGAGCTCTCATGCATTTAACATTTAACATGTTAAATATATTTTCTCCTTGTTAATTCATGTACATAGTTTGTTTTTGTTCATTTTATTTATCTTTCGGTTTATATAAATAAAGAGATTATATTATTTATTTATTTTATAATTTTGATATGAATGTGATCATTCATGTGATAGTGAACTTATTGGCTGAGGTATGGCATATTGTAGTACTTATCAATAAATAAATTATTTAAAAAAATATGTATTTTTCTTTTGGTATTTTTTTTTCGTATTGTTTATCTACTCTCTTCCATATCATTTATAACATAAGATCGAGTTATCTTGCAGCAAACTAACCGATTTTAACCAGAGTAGGAGGGTCGAGTTTTCATAAAAGTCGATGCCACAGGCCGGATTCGAATCGGTAACACTCGAGGTTTGCAAACGTTTCTTTTTTCCCACTGTCGTTATTAATGTCGTATATCTAGATGTGATAGGTGATTCATAAAATTTAGGAATGTTTGAAAAATGTGTAAAGAAATGCAATTTACACAAAAATTAATTATTAAAAAAATAGATTATTTCTTTTTTGCGATTTCAATGTTAATCAATGCTTCGAAAAATATTGTTTTTTTTTTTTAGATTTTTAATCAGGGTATCCAATAATAGGTGAATTCAAAAATGTATTAATTTTTATTATTAAATCGATTAGATAATATTAATTTCGGGAGTTTATGTTTCCTTTAACAGTCCAAAGAATTTAGTTACTAATTAACAAAAGATATAATCCTCTTTTTAGAAAAAACAATGGGTATTGACACGTATTTGACAAACGTTTCCTGGGTCCACAGAAACCTTAAATCCTACTTAAGTACCTGTTATTAGGCAGAAAAAAAAATCTCCAGTTAGTAGACAGTCTTAATCCCCATGTACATGTTTTTGTAAATGTAATGTAATATTAATATATAATAATTCAGAGGTGAGTAACCAATTCCCAACTATTTAAGTATCAGCAATATAAACATTTGGTTAACTAGTAGAATGGTGATAATATTTACGTAGCAAGGAAGCGTTTTTTTTAATTGATTTAAAAATTATTGTCTTTAAAAAACAAAATAATGTTTTATATTATTCATTTATTTTCAATACTTATTAAAATTGAATGGAGCTAGTAAGACGTGTAGTATAGTATTATTTTTTTATTAATTTTCTAATTAATCCATCCACTGTAATATATCATTTATGACAAATTTATATTTTTGTTTTAATTTACGAACAGCAGATGCACTTTGAAATCACATTAATGGGCTATCTATGGTAAACCATATTAATGGGTACAACAGAATTACACAATGTTTGGAAACTGAATTATTTTTCTTTTTAAATGAATAGTAATCTACTTTTTTTTCGTTTTTTTTTTTTGTTTTTTTTAACAAAATACCTGAGGGCCCATAAAGGGTTTTAGGGTCTGGCACTTCATACCTGGGCATATTTAAGGGGCTTAGACCTGAAAACCACAACCTGCCACTTAGCTGTTTAGAATAGGGTCATATTTTTGAAAGTAAAAAATACTTAGAAATCTACTTTTGTCTATGTAATGTTCTTCTAAAATAATTTAATATGCTTCTCCTTATAAAAAGGCTGTTAAAGACAATATAAAAACGTTTTTATAACAATAAAACTAGTTCATAATGAAAATTATACGGTCAACTATTTATATATTGAATGAAAATCAATGAAAATCCTTTATATACAACCATCGATCTTGAAAATATTCTTCCTCAGCTGGAATTCATTTGAAACTTAACTGGACCATTAACTTGGTGGATATTAAAAAAAAAAATATGAATTCATACATCTGATTTAGATATTTTTCCGGTATTTTCGTATATAAGATTCTAAACCATATAAAATTCCACTCAGAACGTACCATTATTCAGAAATTACTTGTTGATGAATGTCTTACAAATTTTTATTTAGTAAGATGAAGGCACGTATTACCTTGTACAATGAAAGCTTTATGTCGGTGGGTATGAAAAGAATATTTTTTCATATATTTGGGGGGGAGGAGAAGAGTATAACCCCTAACTCTGGAAATACGCCAATGATTTTGGAAGCTAAATTAAGGTTCAATGAAGGATATTCAAATTAATTTTTTTTTAAAAGTATTTAAGTTGTGTTAAATACTACACATGTTTTTAAGCCATTCTAAACAGCCCGCAAGAAGTTAGAGTGATTGATCTCTCTGTGCTAACTTCCTAAATATGATGACGATTTGTTAGTAAGGTTATCACTGTTCTTTTAACTTTGTGATCTCTTTAGCTTGATCGATGAACTGAATAAAAAATTAACAATCGAGATGAAAACCTCATAATTACTTGCTTTCAAGTGGTTTACGAAATCCCTAGACCATGCTAAATTTGATTTTCCACCAAGAAAATCATCGTCGCAAACGCAAGACTTCCTGGGATAAAGTAATTTATTTTAATTACAAATCACTGAGCTACGGCATTAATGTTTTATTAGAATTTCAGATTATTTCAAAGAATCCATTACAACTCTGCAAATTGAGACGTTTTCTGGAAGGTTCCATACTAAAAATTATTCTTTTGAAAAACCATGCATACGCTGAACTAATCAATGTTATCCTTTTGCTCTATAACAATTGAAGCAGTATTTCTAGTTTTCCCACTTTAAATTTATTTTCTTTGGGGCTCCACTAAACCTTCGAATTCCTCTCGTATCCAATCTTTATAATCCAAAATCCTCAATGCTCCTTACTTTGTCACAAATAAAATCATACATAAAGGCCTTAAAGTTCCCTATGTAACCGATCTAGCCCGAACCAGATATCACTTCTTCCATTACAAACTCCCTAACCACTCAAACCTCCTAGTTTCTAACCTTGCATCCTCTTCCATTCCTGACAATCCTCCGAGGCGCCTGAAAAGAAAATTGCCACGAGACCTGCTAATGTAAAATGTCATCAGAATGCTACCAATGGGTAGTTGCTCTACACACCTGTAACACTCCATTTTAAATCAAATTTACAGTATGTATTATATAATATACAGTTGTAAATAAAGATATTAAAAAAAAAAAATTATTAGATTCATTCATTTATTTATTAATATTTTTTTTTATTGTTAGTAGTGGGTAGATATGTTAAGTATGCTTGTGGATGTTCAAGAAGAAATTAATTTCAAATATGAGCCATGACCTCAAGTAACTACGCTATATCCGAACTTATCACAACCGGATTGCTGTTAAATATTCAGAAATGTTTTTGTCGGAGAAGATTAAAAGAATTTATTAAATTTAAAGAAGAAGAAAAGAATTATAATAACAATAATTACCTCCTTTATTTGAAATATCATTTCTAAAATTTGAACAAAGAGATAAACTATTATTAATTTAAAAATTAAGAAATTTCAAACTAATATTTACTTTAAAATATCAAAGGAATGATTACTGCCCTATTCATTCGAATAAAAACTCAATACTAAACAATTTACAATACGATTTCGGAAAAATCAATTTACATTGTATGGTGTAATTGTTGTTATTTTTAAAAAAAATACTTTTGAGAAATAGTCGTAGAAATTCAGGAGAGATGTTTTTTAATATATTTTCTTCGTTCTTCATCATTGCTTATTTTTTTAAAGTCAACGTTTCCTCGAAAGCTTCTCAAGAGCCAATCCCGTTGTTGTTTCACAAGTACTTTGTTTACTTAACTTAATTCTTGTAGAGCATCATTATGAAAATTAATAAAAAAAAAACCTAAGTTCTGAAGAAAAATAAGCTTATTAAACTTATAAAGGGCAATAATGGGGTTTCTAAAATTATTAAACAGCCAATCACTTTTAGGAATTTTCAAGGAAATTTCTGATAAAATAAAAACATTATTTATAATTATATTTATAATTTAACAATGCTAGTTTCGATAAATAAAAGAGAGAGAAGAAAAGAAGTGAGTGTTATTTCAAAAATATTTTTGTAAGAGATACATACAAGTAAATCGAGTTCGAGAAAATGTGGCTTTATGGGCGGTAAAATGGTGAAACGAAGTTATCCCTGTACCCCCTCCCACCCCCCTACAAGTAAGAAAACCCCGGGCGTGTCTGATGTTATTGTTTTTTATTTCTCAAAGCGCAATGCTACACGAAGCATTACGGTTGTAAATAACTTTTTCCCCCTCCTTGTTATAAAGTAAGCCCACATTTCAAAGTCCATTACACACATACATCCATTTGTGTGAGTGTGCAAATGGGGAAAGGTGAAACCAAGAAAAGGTGAAGTATTTGGTTTTATTTATTTTTTAATTTTCAAGTTAGTAAAAGTAATATATAATTTTAAGGCAGTATTTTATTTCTTAATCCTATTATATTAAAATTAAATCTGTACCGCTACAATCCATGAATGGTGAGGGGGGGGCAGTACTTTGCAAGGAAGCTGTTACTAGACCAACGGTTGTACAAGGAGGTTATTAGGTCAGAATCAGGCTCCAACGCCAAATTTTTACCTAATTAAGGTTGCCCACTTTAGGAGGCTGGGTGGACCCCGGAGAGCTCCCGATTACGTAGAGCTAAAATCCTATAACACACAATCTTATATATTTATTGTAGGAAGGTAGTCCGGATGGCGGTCAATGAAGGCATCAAAATAGTAAAAGAAAGCTCTTTGTTGTTAACCAACGTTTCACCATAGTTTGCAGGGCTTCGTCAGGGATAAATGAAAAAGTAAGATACAAACATTTTAGAATAAACATAACATAAGTCCGACAAACGTTGGTTAACAATAAATAGATATCTTCATTAGAGAGCAATTATTTGTTTTATTTAAGTGTACCAATATCATTATTTATTGTTATTAATTTTACATTCCTATTTTATTAAGAAGCATTACTCTTATCTATTCATTTTATTTATTTTTTTCTTCTTTTAATAACAAAATTGTATATAGTAAGGGGTGTCTTTTGTATGAGACTATACCCCCCATTATCAACTATTAAAAAATATATATATAATATAACGGTTATATCAACCATGTAAAGCCCATACTGGTATAATATAAAATTAAAAAAATAAAATAGTTTTCTGTTACCATTTTGATACATTTATTGACCGCCACCCGGACTATCTTCTTATAATCTACTTCATACGGTCAACTATCTTCTTTCAATTTTATTTTACATATTTTTTTTTTAATATTTCACCTTTTTTTTTTTAAACATATTTTCTTTTATTTTTGTTATTTTGGTCCATATCGTCCAATTTTATTTTATATATTTCGCCATTTTTATTTTTTAATTGGGGTTTCTTTTGACTATTGAGGTAAGATGAATTGATTTTTTTTTCTACATATGTTAGGTTTTCTATCCTGTCTAAATATGCGAAACGTAGACTAGCTAGTGGTTCGCTGGTATTTCAGATAATTAATTATAAAATTTAAATTCTTTTATAAATTTAAAAATCAATATGGATAGTTCTCCTTTTCTGGACGCTAATTAACTAGATGGTTTGAAGAGCTCTATTATAGATCAGGTTTATTATATTTATTTTGATTACACTGACCAAATCAAATATAAATAATATATTCTAATACATCAAATGTATTCTAATATATTTTTCTGCTTTCCTACCTCTACTTAGTTATAGGATAAGAGCCGGGAAGGAAAAAATGCAGCTATCTCACCCCAATTTTTGATTACTTTTATGAAAACTATATATAATTACTAGACAAAACTGATGAGTCTTTCAAGTATACGTAGGGGGAATACAAAATGGCGACTGCTTCAAAACCTTTAAAAAAACATTAATTTTTCATTATATCTTAAAAACTAACAACACTAGAAAATCTAAAAGAACATTATTTAAAGAAGAGTAAATTAGCAATCAAATTAAAGCTAGTTAAATTTACTATAAAATAGTTAATAATGTTCATCTTTGTAGGATTAGTAGTTTTTATGATATTCACATATGAATATAAATTTGGCTAATGAAAAAATTTGTCAGAACAACTATAAATCAATTAATTTTAGCAAATTTCATGAAAACTACTACTCCTACGTAAATCAAAGTAATTAAACTATATTATAGCTCATTAAACTAGCTTTAATTAGAGTATTAATAGACATCTGTACGTCACATAGTTCCTGAGATATAGATTTCTCAAAATAAATTAACTAACTACTTATATTTCAGTACGTTCCATACAACATTTTTATGAAATGTTGCTTTTTAAAAGGCTATATCTCGAGAACTATTGAACGTAAATAGCTCTATTAGGGCTTAAATTTTAGCAAATTCACTCTACTTTAAATGATGTTCTCTTAAATTTTCTATTGTTGTTCGTAGTTGTTAAGATATAGAGCTCCGAATGAAAAAAAATATTATTTTTAACGTTTTGAAACAGCCGCCAGTTTTTATTCCCCCTACCTATACTTGGCAGACTCATAAATTTTTACTAGTAATTATACCTAGTTTTCAATTAATTAATCAAAAATTGGGGTGAAATAACTGCCTTTTTATACTTTTGTGCCCTTGTTCTATTAGGGAAACATTGTGTGCTGTTATTCAGAAACGGATCTGTATGTTTTAGAAAAAGAGATTATTCCAAAAATAGATCTTTTTTAAAATTTATTTATTTAATACCAAATTGGCCCAGTGGGCATAACATGGTTGATATAACAGTTGCATCTTTGTTTTTTTAACAGTTGATTATGGGGGGTATTTGTCTCGTACAAAAGACACACTTACTAGATACAACGTTGTAAATTAAAAAAAAATATATAAAATAAATAGATAAAAATAATAATTCTTGATAAGAGAGAAAAGTAAAGTTAATAACAAAAATAATGACATTCATCGACCTAAACAATTGTCCTCAAATAGGGCAAATGAAGAGAGAAAAAACAGAAGTTATGTAAAAAAAATATATCAATTTTCGGCCATCATATCTCTGTGCGCCTGTGCCATGATAATCCCTCTAAAGAGTGAACTAATTTTTGTGTTTTGTTTTACAGGGTTGTGACCATCGATGTCCGCGTACCAAAGAGGACACCATATGCGCAATAGCCCACAACATAGTTTTCCCATAGACTCTAGCCCCAAAACGGCTCAAATGATTTTGATAAAAATTGCAAAAAAGTAATCTCCTTAAATCCATTATCTTTTTCTGTGTACAAAAAAAAAATCACCAAGAAAAGCAGAATAAAAAGCAATAAAAGCAGGAAAACTTCATTAGTGCATAAATAAAACATCATACATTTTACGGTAAATTATTTAATGGCAATTTCAAAGGACATTGAGTATGCAACAAAGGGAAAAATAAATAAAGTTTGAGTAAAAATAAAGCTTACTGGGCTTCAAAAACATGTCATCTTTTTCCTATCGCTACAAAATAGGGATGTCGATCGGGTATATTTTAGATATGCTATGAACGGATCTAGTTTCCGAGTCCCCTGATAAAACAAAAAATAAAATAAAATAAATATAAAAAAAATCAGCCATTGGTCTGTATATGTCCCGCGTGATAAACACATGTCAACAATGAACCACTTGATTTTTGTTGTTATTAGCAGCAGCAACATTGGTTTTAAGTCCAGCAAACTGGACAAGTTTGTTGGAATGCTTCGGAAAAACAAATTAAAAAAAAAACCTTAAACTTGTACAACGCTGGATTGTTATTCCTTTATTAAACAAACGAATGCACTAGAAAATCTGCCCGTCCTAACTTAGAAGTACTTATACTTTTAAATAGAAAGATTTTTAGAAAAACATTTTTCAGAGGAAAAATATCTGTCAACGGTAACAATGTTTATTATGTATATTATTTGTTTAGATATACCTAGATCTTTATTTGTATTATATATTTATATTATATTATTCAGTTTTATTTTATTCTGTATATTATACTAGCTGACCCAACAATGCTTCGCTGTTGCTATATTTGAGGATGTATATAGATTTAATGATCATCTATTCATAAAGATGATGTGAAAAGAAAGTAACCATGATACAATTCAGAGAACACATTGAATAAAAACAGGGGAACCAAAATTCGCTGTTTCGTAATTTTCTATCTACCATATTTTACTTCTTGAAGAAGTTTGTCGGGGGGTGCGGTCAGCAAAGAACAACATAAATAAACAAAACCATATTTATTTATTTTATGCCGACGTTTCGACCTGAGTTTCAG
>NW_027112775.1:574329-579141 GCF_000696795.3 Halyomorpha halys
ACTCAGGTCGAAACGTCGGCATAAAATAAATAAATATGGTTTTGTTTATTTATGTTGTTCTTTGCTGACCGCACCCCCCGACAAACTTCTTCAAGCAGTAATCTACGGTCAACTATCTACACCTCACCATATTTTACATTCATTTATTATCTATGTATGTACTACATGAAGTAAGAATAGTTTTTGAATGACAACTCTCACTTTGCTTCAATATTATTACTATATTGAAAATATTCAGACCGACGGATTTTTTAAAAGTGAAACAAAATTGATATTCGTTTTTAGCACCTCAAGAAACCCTTAATAAGAATTTTCAAAAAAATCGGAAAATAACCTTTTTTAGTCCAAAATTTTCGCCCTACAAACCAAAAAGCTCAATTTTGTTCATAATTTTTTTCTAAATGGAATTCGGGGATTTCATTATCTTTAAACCTTCTCATGGCGAAAGGGGAAATTTTGGAAAATAAATCTGTCCAATAATTCAAAAGTTTATTATTATTATGGACAAGGATTCGACCATTCCCTTTTATATATTATATGAATATAATATATCATGATCTGTAGTTTAAAATGTTAAAACGTGTTAAATGGAGACATATTTCCTTTTTTTACCATGTTAAAACTATATAACATGTAACATGGTTGAGAATCTGTTACTAGGTCTAGGTATTCAATCCTTACAATCCAAAATGCTTCATAAAATCCTCAATGCTCCTTGCTTTGTCACAAATAAAATCATACATAAAGACCTTAATGTTCCCTATGTAACCGATCTAGCCCGAACCAGATATCACTTCTTCCATTACAAACTCCCTAACCACTCAAACCTCCTAGTTTCTAGCCTTAGAAACTAGGGGGTTCTAACCTTGCATCCTCTTCCATTCCTGACAATCTTCCGAGGCGCCTGAAAAGAAAATGACCACGAGACCTGCTAATGTAAAACGTCATTAGATTGCTGCTAATGGGTAGTTTCCCTACACGCTTGTAACACTCCAATTTAACCGAGGTCAGATTTACTAAATTTATTATACTGTACAGTTGTAAATAGCAATATATAAATATTAAAAAAAAAAAATGAATTTACAAGCATCAGTATTCATTCATATCATACAGTATTAATTCATATCATGATTATTCTTTGCATAAATAATTTCGTATATTTTCTCATTATATTATTATTTAGTATTTTTTTTAATTTGTATTACAAAATTAAATAATAAGTTTTACCTTTAGAAATAATTTCAAATTTATAGAAATAATGACTCTAGCTTATAAACCATCAATTTTATTTTGGTACCGAACGATAGATAAAATAGATAAATAAATAAAATTTAAAAAAATATATTTAAAAATACTTTATTATAACTATACTTCTGCAGTAATATACTGATTATTATGATATATATTGATTATTATACCATCAATGTATTGTTTTGAGTTCAGAAATGTTTTAAAAATAATTAGTCGCTAATGATTTTTATCCATTATCTCTATTTCTTGGTTACACAGCTGTATAAAGGCATCTATCTACATTACTATTCCGTCATCAGGTTACTCATAACATACGAAAAGGCCAAATTTGTGAGATACACGAGATAAAAAAACATTATATATAATTTGAGCAATTATAGTTTAGTTCCATTAAATTTGACCATTGGTGCCGATGGTTAACCACCATTATTAGCAATAGTGTATCCATTTTATCTTTAAATCAAGTTCGATTAATAATGTAATAGGGCTCAACATTACACCAATGATCGGTACACGTGTTGCAACTTACGAAATGTTATCATTAAGAATTCAATTAATTATATATCGGTTCCCTATTAAAATAAGGGTATATTATACATCGATTTCCTTTCAACATCGATCCTAAATACCAGAAAGCTTACCCAACAACTTATGACTTTTTAAATTACGGCTGCCTAGATAAAGGTTCAGAGGGATATAAATAATTTATTAAATGGTATCCTATAACTATCTTTTAACTTGCGATTTCGATTCCATTCCTGTAAAATGAGATAATATTCTTATTTTATTTATAATATATTATTTGATAGTGCCTATGAAGTGGACGTGCTGATTGAGTACGTGTCTAAAGATTACTAGAGCAAAACATTATTAAACTTAAAAAATTCTCGTATCCAATCTTTACAATCTAAAATCCTTCGTAAAATCCACAATGCTCCTTATTTTGTTACTAATAAAACCATCCATAAAGACCTAAATGTTCCTTATGTAACCGATCTAGCCCGAACCCGATATTATTCCTTCCATAATAAACTCCCTAACCACCCAAACCCACTAGTTTCTAACCTTGCTTCCTCTTCCATTCCTGGCAATCCTCCGAGGCGCCTGAAAAGAAGATGGCCTCGTGACCTTATATTGTAAACTGTTTTTAGAGTTCTACTACTGGGTAGTTTCTCTACATCCTGTATCATATCATTATGTCATTATGATCAAATTTACTTGTTGTATTTTTTATACAGTTGTAAATATCAATAAATAAATAAATAAAAAAAAAATAAACAAACTTAAAATTAAGGCAAAATATCTTGAGAATATTGTAGGAAGATAATCCGGATGTATGTTGGTAACCGACGTTTCGCCCCACTTTCCAGGGCTTCACCAGAGCTAAATGAGAACAAATTCTATTTTATTAATCCTTTATTTATCCATCCCTTTTTTTTTATTAGAACAAACCCCTTATTTTCTTCCTCACTCTTTCTTTCTTTTAACTGTATAATTTTTGTAATTAATTCTACATTTCATTACTCCTTTTACATTTAGTACGTTTGTTATTCACTCATTACTGTACTTGTTTTTAGTTTATATTCAGTTAATATATATATTTATCCTTTTTGTGTTTACTAAATTTCTCCTTTTTTATTTATTGTATCTTATACAACTTTCTATGTATATTTTTATTATCATATCCTACAATGTTTGTATCTTGTTTTCATTTAGCCCTGATGAAGCCTTTTAAAGTTACTCGAAACGTAGGTTGCTAATTAATTGTTGTTTTACTCTTTTTGTGCGTTTCTTTACGCCCGGAACTTCTTTCTACAATCAATGCATATGGTCAACTAATAATCTTCCAAAATCTTAGAAATAATTTGCAGTGGAATTGAAAATTTTGGAATTTAATTAAATCTGAAAAAAAATGTAAATATATTTTAATAATTGTTTGTTAGTTATATAAGTAAAGATGGACAGCGGCCCATGTCAGTTGACAGTGTACCATATCAGCTGATAGTATTTATATATCTATATAAAGGGATGTAGTTTGTGAATAAAGAAAGCATTGCCCTAACCCCAGTGGAGCGGTCCCTCCCCGTTCTCTGTACCCCAGCCAGCGTCTCAAGACCCCTGCCTTCAGCGGACCCAGCCCACTCTTATACTGCCATGTGGTAAAGAAAGGGCCAAGTTGTTTTTACATATATTTAAATTTAGATATAGTCTTGTATATATTGTATTTATATAGTAAATAAAAATTTCCAATTCGGTGTTGTGTGTCGAGTGCCCTTTTTCCTTTTTCTAATCCGGAACAAATAATATAAACTTATTAGTTTATATATGTATAAAACTAAAAAAAAAAAAATATTAAATAAATTTAGTAATTTTTGAGTAAAATATTCAACCATACAGTTATATAAATATATTAAAATATTATATCTACTATCACTTAGTAGTAATAATATATATTTATATCATGGAAGGTACTTATTACTGTATTTAATAATTAAATTTATATTATTATAATTATTAAATACATAATAACTAAAAGTATCATAATATAATATATTGTAATAACCAATATATTAATTAGTAATGAGCTATTAAAATGTGAAGTGCAGTAAATTGTTAGTTATTTAATAGGTATGTTTTGGAAATGAGGAAACTGCACTGAAACATTGACTAGATTATTAAAAATCAAAATAATATATGAAAATGACAGAAGCTTACTTTTGCCCATCTAATTGAAAAAATAAAATTACTTTTTTAGTTTTCGTAGTATAAAATTATTATTTAGTTATGTTTTTCTTTTATCTATAATGTCATTATACGGTTATTTAAATTGCAGACTCGACAGACATACCGAATGAAATTTATTATTTTATATATATATATATGTATATATATTTAATATAGATTTATATCAATCTAATAATACATTTTTCTGCTTGACCTTATTATACATAATATCATGAAGCCGTCACATTTTGTTTTCGAATCCATGAATCGATAGGGACTGAACAGTTTTTCTTAGGGCATCCGTTGTTTAAAAGCTCTTTTGCTGAAAAGAGGAGAAGCTACACAATTCAAAACCCATTCGAGCGAATTTTATCTCTCTCGTATTGTTATCATTTTGGAAGGGAGGAACCGCATTTTTATAGATCGGTTTATGGCGTTTCAATTCGCTCATTTGTAGGTCATACATAACTTTTCCTTGGTATTTTCCCTTCGCCTCTTTTGTTCGGCAGAATAGGATAAGTTTCCAAGCCATTTACCCCGCTATTGTACCAATCCATTATTTCTTTCTTCTGTGAGGTCGTACTTTTTCTAGGCCGACAACATTCATGTAATACTTCATCTTTTCGTAAGGGAACTATGTTAACACGGTTTTACACAACACAATAAAGTATAGTAATATTTTTTTATTTTTAAACATTTATTGAAATAATAAGTTCTGCCACATTCAAGGGCAATAAGCATTAGGGCTTTAAGTACTCAATGGTACATATATACATATAGAAAAAGTAAATAAATATCAATAATAAAAATATATTATAAATTGTAGTTATTCAAATA
>NW_027112775.1:579191-584485 GCF_000696795.3 Halyomorpha halys
ACAATATGAGCTAAAAATAAAAAGTAAATAAATAATGATAATAAACAAATACAATAAAATAATTAAGTATAAATTAAAATGGATAAAAATAAAATTATGTATGTAAATAATAGGAACATAAGAAAATAACTAGTGAATAATTAAAATAAAATAAATTCAATTATATATATAATTTTCAGACAATTAAAATAAATCAAGAATAAAATTTTATATCACAATTACTGTTTTTCAGACCGTATTAACAATCATTCGGTTTCCCGCACAAATTTATGACTACGGCCGAAACGTAGGCCCTAATAAATAAGTTATACTTATTTGTGTTATTCACAGACAACACCCCAATAATCCTCTTCTCATATAACATTCAGGGTCAACAATTAACTCATTATTTAAAAAAATTAAGAATATTTTTCTATATTCTATATACCCTGTCGGGCAAAACGTATAAGACCAGTTCTGTTCAAAACTTTGCCTGGATTATACAAATTTCTAATATAGTCTACATGTTTTCGATTTTATATTTTCTGTTTTTATGTAAGTATTAAATTATTTATTAAAATGTTAAAAAACAAAAAAAAGTCAAAAATTATTTCTATCGATCGGTTTCATTCGAAAAAAAAAATTTCATAAAAATATTTTTATACGAAACTCACTTTTTTTTTAAATATATTTTTATTGCAATTTACATACATACATCCAGTAAATTTAATTTTAGTTTATAATGGACTGATACATGAGTGTAGAGAAACCACCCATTGGTAGCACTCTAATGACGTTTTTACATTAGCAGGTCTCGTGGCCATCTTCTTTTTAGGCGCCTCGGAGGATTTTCAGGAATGGAAGAGGAAGTAAAATTAGAAACTAGTGGGTTTGGGTGGTTAGAGAGTTTATAATGAAAGGAATGATATCTGGTCTTTCGAAACTCACACTTAAAAATGAGTTAAAGTACAGCAAATTACAAAGTTTGAGACTTGGATTAATTTTAGTTAATGGTACTTCACCTCAATAGTTAAATACTATTTTTTTTTTTTTACTATGATAATTACTATGATACCCCTATAATTGTATTAGTTTATGTAATTTGTTTGCTACAAAGTTTCATTTAAAAATGTTTCGAATTTTTCCAGACAATGGAGGTGGTATTAAACATTTTACAGGATGTGTACCAACTCACACATACTATGATTGTCATATGAATATTTTTTGTCGACAAAATAAAATAGTTTTTAACAATAAAAACAACAAACAAAATAAACTAAAAAAAAAATGTTTGAGCATGAGATAGATCTGATTAAATTGTATTACTTTTACAAGCTAAGACATACTGCGTTTTATTACTTTTTCAAGCCACTTACCTACTAAAAATAAATAGGTACACAGGAAAAATTCCCTGAAAAGTATGTTCGGCATTTCATAAGCCCTAGCCTAAGTAGTAACCAAACAAGAATTCGCCCCCCCTCCCCCCCCAACCTTCAAAGGGTGCTGTGGTGAAATTAAACTGGGGTAAAATCAGATTTTTTTCGGAGGTTATAGGATAGGGAAAATCGAGTCACTTGTTTTTAGCATGTGGGTAATCAACCCTCCAACAAAGCCAACTTATTAGTATGGATGGGAGTTTTATGTGTTAAAAATGTAAATAAAGAAAAATATGTATTTATTTTTACATAAATATTTTGGTAAAATCCAACTTAAAAAAAAAATCTATTTAAGACGTTTTAATTTGTAAATGGAAGGTTTTAAAAAAGTCGACATTTTCATCAATACATTTGATAATGAGATGTCTTAAGTTTTTAAGAATAACAAAGCATAAATGCGAGTATTGTTTGTTGGTTAACCCAGGATTATTCAAGACTTTATGTAATTTTCCATGATACATAATTTTCCGAAGATAAAGTTTTTGAAATGTTTTTTTCTGGCATCTTTTGCCCAATATATTTTTCCAAAAATATTTTAAAGTCGAATTATTTATTTCGTGTATGATAATAAACGCTTTAACCAAAGCCTGCCAAAAATATCATTTTTTTTTTGTGGGCAATTCTTGCCTTATTTCCTGTGTATTCAATTGTTTTAAACGTTGTACGTTTTGTACAATAAATAAATAAATCTCTGGTTTCCCATTTAAACGTTTCTCCCGCGCACTCTCCGACTATGTATGCAATGATCATTATTTTATGAATCTAAAATAAAATCACGCCAAAAATTAAGAAATTTTTTTAGATTTTAAATAGAAAATACAGGAATTTAAACCTGACTTTAAAATAAACGAAACCATTGAAAAATAAAGGAGCTCAAAATTACGTAGAAATATTAATATGTTTTTACACGATTAATTGTGAACTATTTGTGTTGTAATTTTTTTAAATATGGGTTAAAATATAAACTTACAAGAAATAGATGTAGAAATAGTGAAATATGTAAAATAAAATAAGAAAAATATGTATAAAAAGGTAAAATAAAAAAAATGAAATTGCTAAAATATCACGAGATGTTCCGAGGGACCAAAAACGTTTATAGATAAATTGCAACAAAAAAGTATATGCGAAAACATAAAAATCCCAACCCTATTTATAAGTATAGATTTTATTTATTTAATTTAAATTAAATACTTCAGTCGTTTTTTTATTTTCTATTATTTGACTCATTTATCCGCTTATTTTTATTTACAATGTGTATTATTTTTATCCATATTAGTTATGCCTAATTATTTTATTATTAATTATTTACTTTTTATTTTTAGTTAATATGATATGGTTGTGTACTTACATCTCTAATATGTATTACCCTTGAGTTTAGCAGAATGTATTATTATTATTTCAAAGTTTACAATACGAAAAACAAAACAAAAAACTTATAGATCTTTAACTAATTTCGGCGTACAGGAAATTTTCGAAAGTTAATAGTGCTAAGAAAAACATAACCCATTTAAATGGAGCGATCCAGGCCGAAAATAAATAAAACATCTATCATAGCGTTGAGTGCACGATGAGTTCTGCGTTATTTATTTTTCTATTAACACAGAGCTCACAATAATAGTCCAGATGTCTTCGTGGTATTTTTAGAAGCGGATTCGTTCAAAATTAACCTCCAACTCTTCCCCGATCATGTTCGGGCAGGAGTTTTAAAATGTACTCAATTTTTTTCCCCCTGTTTTTTTTTCGGCATAATAAATCTCATCTTATTATAACTAGCTGTAGACCCGAAAAAGCATTTATCACTTGAGGATATTTGTCAGCCAGAGTGAGTCACATGCCGAATACTATTAAATAAAAAAAGTGGCAACAATGGAGTACAATACAACTGAATAATTACAAACACTTAAAATTATAAATACAAGTAACTGAACTCTAGATATATCGTATGTTTAAGAAAAAAATAAATAATGATGAGTTAATAATTGACCGTGAATATTTCCCGATTTTAATTTCAATAAAACACATAGTTTGATTATGTTCATTTTGTTTATTCTTCTCTTTGCATATATTTTAGAAGAGTTTTTTTTTTCATTAATTTATTTATTTTATTTTATTTTATTTTAGTATGTATGAGATCATTCATCACTATTACCTATTGCCCACAACTGTGTGACAGATTATAATATCTATCAATAAATATAAAAAAAAAAATTCAATAACATTGGATCAGCGCTTCTGCTGTTGGACTAGTTTCACACATACAGAAAAATATAACCTAATTGTTCAAAAAAACTGTCGGAAGTGATAAAAAAAAATTATTCATTTTTCAAGTTCATCAATGAATTTAATAATACTTTTCATTTTTTCAAATTATAAAAACTGCTCTTTAGCGATTTAAAAAACTTATTACAATATATTTGTTTTTTAAATTTCCTAAATAATTCCAACTATCTACTGTGAAAATGAAATGTGATAGGGAAAATGCCATATTGATTTCATTATGTTCTAAAGCTTATAAAACACTAAAAATCTCTGCCATTTTCTGAATTAATAAATAATTATAATATATGGCTTAACATATTTGTAATTAAAACTTTACAAATAATTTTACAGATGTGTTGAAACCATATACTATATTATTTTTTCATATTTTTCACAAAATCCATACGTACACAAAAAAAAACTCATTAGAAAAATTATGAAACCAATTGTTAAAAAATAAATAAATAAATAAATAAAATAAAAAAAAATAAAAATAAAAATAAAACTTATTCTCCTCTTTAATTTTCATGAATTAATTTAATAGCACTTTCATATTTTTTATATTAAATCTTGATATGTATGAGATGAGTTTTATGGCAATTTTAAAAACTTATTATTATTATTTAATTTACAAGATAAAGCAAATAATCTACTCCGAAAAAGAAGTATTTTAAAAGAAAAGTAGATTTCTAAAATATGCCTTAACATTTTATAAATATGAAAAATATATACTTTTTTTTGGTTTCCAGATTATAATTTCAATAGCATAGGATCCACGCTTCTGTCATAGAGGGCACTTTTTACTTATATGTATTTTATTTTTCTTTGAATAATTAAAAATTAAACTAAATCATTCATTGTTAATGCGAATTTTGATTATTTAATTTTTGTTTAAAATAATAAATTATTCTTGAAAGGAAAATAAGCTATCTATTTCTGAAGCGAGAGCATGACGGAACGAGACCGCATTGTACCATAACCACTGCTTTGTATGGACCAACGGTCAGGAAACTGCTCCATTCTAGCCTCGGCAAAAATAAGTTACAAGGAAGATATTTTTAAGATACGTCGGATGTGGAGGAAATGGTCGCTCCTCTTGTAGTTCCCATCTCGAGAACTACCATGTACAAAGAAAGTCTCTGTTTTGACGCTTATACGAAAATATTTTCGTATTAACAAATATCCTACGGCAAAAAAAAAAAAAAACTGTATATTTTGAAGTGATGTACAAGTGATCTGTAACATCTTTACTATCAGACACATCTTTACTTGGTTGCTTTGAAAGAATAAATAATTCTCTGCCACACCCAAATTCAAACCCGGATTCGGTAGGCAACTATTTACTGATCTATCTCGCGCCCTGAATTGAATAAATAAAAATATTCTATTTCCTTTACATATATTAAACTTTATTATATTTCTTTTTAGAATTTACACCCGGAGGGCTCTCAAACCTGTATTAATGATTATTAAAATATAATTATTAAAAATATATTTGCAATAATTATTTAATTTTGAGAGATTACCATCCTTACTATTAGAAACGTCTTATGCTTAAATATGCCTGTCGCGAAATTAATGTTTGATCCAATAAAGCAACTAATTTGTAAAATGTTATAA
>NW_027112775.1:585025-595676 GCF_000696795.3 Halyomorpha halys
CTTGGGAAGGAACCACCCATTGGTGGTACTTCAAACATTAATTTAAACTAGAAGGTCCCGTGGCCATATTCTTTTTAGACGCCTCGGAGGATTATATATATTATATAAATTAAAAATTCATGTAAATTTGGAAATTATAATATTTTACAAATTAGTTGCTTTATTGGATGAAACATTAATTTCGCGATTGGCATATTTTAGCTAAAGACATTTCTGATAGCAAGGATCTTACTTAATAATCTTTCATTAATTCTATCAAATTTATCATATTATTATCATTAATATAGATTAATTGGATAAAAATCTGGCGGTCGAGGGTGATTTCTGACAAAATCTCCTTGCACAACTATATGTGTGGTATCAGTACTTCCATAAAAAGTACTGCACTTCTCACTTGAAGTGGTACAAGTTTAATTTAAAAAAATATATATATTTTTGTATTTTTTCCAATCAGAAATCATGCTTCAATCACGCACACTTTTTATCAGCTAAGAGTAAGCCGTTTATTGCAAATCAAACACTTCACATTTTATAACCATTGAGTAAAGTCGTCAAAGTAAACTTCAACTGATCCCGTCATTTCATACTGATAATCTTCATATTACACTTAAGACATCCTCTTCTGTGCTATCCTTCAATAATGTTCCGTTAATCCGTGTAGAACATATTCGCTACACGGGATTTAATCTTGACATGGGACGAAAATAGACATCTTACGGGACTGAACCGACGGGAAACTGCACCTCCGCTACCATAGCTCCAATATTTATCACAAAATCATCACGACTATCACGGAATTTCGCTCCACGAAAACATGAAAACCTTCCCTAAATTAATCTGTTGAAAATTGGTAAATAACAAAAAATATCTCATACTAAAGATAATGTTCTGAATTCATGAACTCAAATCTATTTTGTCTCTGCAAAAATATAATTTTTACCTGATCAATACGACCTCTACTCTATGGAATTTACGGCTGGAGGTACTCCATGGCTTGATGTCCTTTTTAATAATTTTTAGTTTATTCTTTGAGGTTTCGTTCCACAAAGATTGTCATCTTTGATAATTATACATTCACCATTATTTTGTTGTAAAATTCCTTTTCTCCCTGATATAGCTTTATTCTTAAATAATGTAAGGTATTTAATGATTTATTTGAAACATTACCTAGCTACTCCTACATTTCAAATTCATTATAATTGTTCAATTTACAAAAAAAAAAAACTTAAAATACAAACTTATTTTGACCCTTTCTCTCAACTATTTTAATTTTTCTCCAAGTTTACAGCCCTTAGCCTATTTTCCAGGATATCTTAAAATATGTATCTTTTTTACTTACATTTTATCCATTGATAATAATACTACATTTTCACTATCGTACCTTAAAATTGATATATCCAAATGTATTTTCATTTTATTACATATACATATACATAAATCAATCAATCATTAAAAACAAACATGTCTATCAATTAATGTCACTAATGTAAGTTTTTTTATGTTTTAATTTTAACAAACTTAATTCCAATAAATCCCACCAAATCACATTTACCCTTCGTCGTAAACCAATGACCTCTTGCCCTACAGTATCCTTTAATAATACCCCACTTATTCCTGTCGAACAGATCCGTTACTTAGGAATACATCTCAACAAACGACTGACATGGAATCCTCTTACAAGACTGCAAAGACAGGAAACTGCTCGTCGATTTCGACTGTTACAACATTACCCCATATGTTGCCGATTTGGCCAAAACCAGATACCATTCCTTCCATGATAAACTTCCCAACCACCCAAATCCACTTGTTTCTAACCTGGCTTCTCGATCATTACCTAATAATCCTCCTAGGCGTCTGAAAAGAAGATGGCCTCGAGATCTTCTCCTCTAGAAATGTTATTGGAGTTCTATTAATGGGCAGATTCTCCACATGTTTGTATCATGTAACTATGTCACCTACAGCAAATTTACTTGTTGTATATTTATATATTTGTTATACAGTTGTAAATAACAATAAATAAATGATTAAAAAAAATTTTGACAAGTTTTTGATTCAGTGTTTCTACTTACTAACAATTATTCTTTTATTTCATTTAATTTAACTATTTGAGAACCCTATTTACTATTAAAATTTCATTAACAAATACCTTCCCAAGGTAGTAGGGTCTCCTATAAATAATTTCTAAAAAGCGTTAATATATTTTTACTTTATATCAATAATATTAATAATTTTCAATTTTTTATTTCTAATTCATATTATCAATATATACATTTGTTTAGTCATATTCATTGGACAATAATATTTATCTCATTTCTAAATATCTCAATTTTATTTCTATAATTATATTACATTAAATTATTTGATATTGCAGTTTCCAAGTAACTACATATTAATTTTACTTATTACTTTAAAATAAGTTATTATATTTTTTTAAATTTTGGTACGAATGTTCATTTATCACTATTAATAATCTGCCAAGGTTGGTGTCAGATTGTAATTATATTATTTTACATTCGTAAGAGTAGTAATTTTCATGATATTTGACAGAATTAATTCACAAAAGATTGATTTCTAGTTGTTTGGACAAAACTTTAGGTTTATGAAAAAAATGTATCAGGAATCATTCGACGTACAGATTTCTGCCACCACTCAAATGAATGCTGGTTTGACGTTTGTAGTAGTTTTTATGATATTCGCTTATAGAATGGGTTTTGCATAAGAAATGTTGTCTAAACAACTATAAATCAATCTTTTGTGAATTTATTCTGTCAAATATCATGAAAACTACAACTCTTAAGAAGAAAAACGTAATAAACTAATTTATAGCACATTATATTAGCTTTAATTTGAGTGCTAATAGACATCTGTACGTCGAATGGTTCCTGAGATATAGATTTCCCAATATTAATTGAAATGTTGTTTTTTAAAAAAGTATATCACGGGAACTATAGAACTTAAATTGCTGGCTCATATTGGGGGTATTTATGATCTTTAGTTTAACATGTCAAAGCTTAACATTTAACATGTTAAATGGAAAAAATTATTTTAAATGGTGAAATATTTCCTTATTTTACCATGTTAAAACGATATGACATATAACATGGTTGAGAGTCTGTTACAAGGTCTGTTAAATGGAGAATAACGTCATGAAACAGACCAGCTGAACTTGTCACAATTTTGTTTGTTGTGTTAGGTTACTTGCTCGTCTAGCTAGATCAACAAAGCACTCAGTAACCAAACTTTCACACAACTTCCGCTTTTCCTTCAATTTAGGCATTTCGTAATAAATTATTTTAATCAAAACTTTTTTTTTTCTTTTTTTTTTTTTATTATTTATTTGTTGTAATTTACAACTGTACAAAATAATATAATAGGTAAGTATGTTTCATATACACTTGAAAATCTTGGGAAGGAACCACCCATTGGTGGTACTTCAAACATTAATTTAAACTAGAAGGTCCCGTGGCCATATTCAGGGATTGTTAAGCATGAAAGATTAAGAATTAATGGGTTAGGATGGTTAAGGAGTTTGGAATAAAAAGACGCATATCTGTTTTGGGTCAAATCTGCAACGAATGGGATGTTAAGGTCTTTATGAATAAGTTTATTTGTGACGTAATAAGGAGCATCAAGGATTTTACGTAGGATTTTGGATTGTAACGATTGGATGCGGGAAGAATTTGATGGTTTGGTGGAGCCCCAGAGCTCAATTCCATATGTCCAAATTGGTCTGATTATTGTAGTGTATACTAATTTTTTGTAATGAATGGGAAGTTTAGAGCGTTTGTCAAGTAAGTGTTGTAGCAATCGGAATCTACGAGCAGTTTCTTGTCGTTTCAGTCTTGTGTGTGGATTCCAAGTAAGTCATAATGGAGTCCTAAGTATCGAATCTGTTCAACAGGTGTTAGTGGTGTATCTAGAAAGGATACTGTAGGACAGGAGGGCATAGGTTTACGACAGAGAGTAAAGGTGATCTGGTGGTAATCAAAACTTAGAAGTAAACAATAACATGAAGGTTTGGAAGGGAAGGTTATAAAACAAGTTGCTCGAAATATCCGCTAGGATCTCTTATACATTTACCATTTAACAGGACTGTAAATAGGGCTGCTCACAATCCTATACTTAAAACATTTAATATGGTAAAACATTTTACATTTAACACAACATAATGAATACCCATATTTTAGAAAGTTAACTCCATTTTAAAAGATGATCTTTTAGGTTGTCTACTGTTGTCGATAATTTTAAAGATATGTTCGAAAAATTAGTAATTATGAGAGATAGTTGACCGTGGATGATAAATGAGGAGAAGATGGTTGGGGGTGCGGTCAAAAATAATAAAAATTAGTAATTTTAACACTTTGAAACAGCCGCTATTTTTAATTCTTCCTAACTATAATTGGCAGATTCCTCAATTTTGACTAGCAATTACACATAGTTTTCGTTAAAGTTATCAAAAATTAGGGTGAAATAACTGTTTTTCTCTTGTAGAATTAGCTTGGGATCAGTCGTAAAAAAAATAAATAAAAAAAAATAATGTAATTGAATTTTTTAAGGAAAAACATAAAATACTTTACAGTACATTCAACTAGCTTTTATTTGAGTGGTAATAGACAGCTATTGAGTATTGGACGTAGATAGCTCATATTTTAGCAAATGTATTCTACTTTAAATGATGTTCTATAAGGTTTTCTAGTGTCGTATGTAGTTATAAAGATATGAAGCTCTGAAAGAAAAATTAATTTTTTTTTTTTACCTTTTGAAACAGCTGTCGTTTTATATTCCTTCTCACTATACTTGGCAAACTCATCGATTTTGATTAGTAATTATAAATAGTTTTTATTTAAGTAATAAAAAATTGTGGTGAAATAACTTTTTTCTCCTCTTGAGATCTTGTGCTACAATATGCTTGTATTCAGATTTATATTGTATTCTACCGGTTCAGGGAAAATGCTCGTTTCACCAATTTAAGAAGAAAAACGACCTTAATTTTTTTGTTTTGTGCATTTTATATAGACAAATGTCTATATATGTCTACAAATGTGAGGTCACTTAGTATAAAATGGTAGAAAGGTGTACAGCCGGATTAAGATGATTACGCATAAACTCTACGTCAAGATACGATCGATGTTCTAGAAAAGGACATTGAATTATCCTCTCTTAATGGTCTTATTTCCTTCAGGAGGGTTATTTAATTTGATCAGAGATAGCGGTTAGAAACCCAGGGCCAAACCAGTTAAAATTCATTATTTCTAACATCCATTTAGTTTTGAACCTTCAATCCTAACCTGCGTAATGGCTTACGTAAGTCTTATAAGCGAATGAAAATGATTTAACATAAAGAAAATAATACATTCAAAAGAAAAATACTTGAGTCCATTTACATATCAGAAAACATTGAATATTAAAACAGACAAGAAATCTGACCCAACACTATGCAGAGATTTTATATGAAGTTAATTTATGAAAAATATTTATTAAAATATATAAATTTTAAAAATATAAGAAAGAGGAAATTTAAACAAAATATATTTATAATGAAATAAGTTATATGCTTGTTCTGAGTATGGGGAAGGTTACATATATTGTGATAAATTATAATAGAGAAGATTGACTGATATGAAAACTTTTAATTTTTAATTTAATGTGAACAATTGACAAATTAGATAATTAGACATAATCTAAGAATTGCTTATTAAAAAAATTATATGATTCCCTAATAGTATAGAGCCAAGGGGGAGAAAAAAAAGGCTGTTATCTCACCCCAATTTTTGATTACTTTAATGAAAACTATGCATAATTACTAGTCAAAACTGATGAGTTTGTCAAGTATAGTGAGAAGGAATATAAAATGACCTTTCAAAAGGTTAAAAAAAAATTAATTTTTCCTTCGGAGCTCTATATCTTAAAAGCTACCAACAACACTAGAAAATCTAAAAGAACATTATTTAAAGAAGAGTAAATTTGTTGAAATATTAGCCCTAATAGAGATATTTACGTCCAATAGTTCTCGAGATATAGCCTTTTAAAAAGCAACATTTCATAAAAATGTACTGAAATATCAGTAGTTGGTTAATTTATTTTGAGAAATTTATATCTGAGGAACTATCTGACGTATAGATGTCAATTAGCACTCAAATTAAAGCTAGTTTAATGTACTCTAAAGTAGTTTATGAACCTTACTTTCGTAGGAATAGTAGTTTTTATGATATTTGCTAAAAGAAATTGATTTACTGTTGTTTGGACAATAAGTTTGATTTATGAAAAACTTAATTTCAAAAACCATTAGACGTACAGATGTCTGCCAGCACTCAAATTACAGTTAGTTAAATTTACTATAAAATAGTACATAACTTTTTTCATTGTAGGATTAGTAGTTTTTATGATATCTGACAAAATAAACTCACAAAATGTTAATTTCTAGTTGCTCGTATAAAATGTTGGATTTTTTAACAAATATATCTCCAGACCCATAAGACGCACATGTCTGCCTGCACTCAAAATAAAGGAAATTTACCTTACTGTAAAATACTTATATTCGTAGGGGTAGTAGTTTTTATAGTATTCACATATGAAAATAAATTTGGCAAATAAATATTTGTCCGAACAACTATAAATCAATTTATTTTAGCAAATACCATATAAATATAAACTAGCTTTAATTTGAGTGTTAATAGACATCTGTTCGTCAAATGGTTTTTGAGATATAGATTTTTCAACTACTGATCTTTCCGTACGTTCCATACAACATTTTTATGAAATGCTGCTTTATAAAAGCCTATATCTCGAGAACTATTGAATGTAAATAGCTTTATTAGGGCTCACATTTTAGCAAATTCACTTTACTTTAAATGATGTTCTCTTAGTTTTTCTATTGTTTTCGGTAGTTGTAAAGATATAGAGCTCCGAATAAAAAAATAATTATGTTTAACGTTTTGAAACAGCCACCATCTGTTATTCACCCTACCTATACTTGGCAGACTCATCAATTTTGACTAGCAATTATACATCGTTTTTAATTAAGTAATCAAAAATTGGGGTGAAATAAATGCCTTTTTTTTCCTCTTGGGCACTTGTACTATAATGTTTTAATGTCTCGTTGGGTAATTTGTGGACTGAAATTAATGACCTGGACAGAGTAGCCTGCATATAGTTTTTTTATAAATAATATAATTTTAAAATTGTATTAAAGTGTGATAATTTATTAATAATATTGTTATCTATTTAAAATTTTTAAAGATCATATATATAATAAAAGCTGTCTGTGATAGAGTGTCCTTGTGGATGGCTGAATTGGCCGAAACGTCAGACTTATAAAGAAATATAAATTGTTTTGAGATTAAAATTGGATAAAATACATTTATTTAAACGAAAATAGTTATGATACTTGAAAAAAATAGGATAAAAACAATATTTAAAATAACTAAGCACTGACAGCAACCCTAATGGGTTTCATGTTGTTAGGAGGAATCGTAATAAAGTTTTATTATTTTTTTTTTTTTGGGCGATTTTTGCACAAAACTCAAAAGGACCAAAGAAGGTAAACAATTTTAAACAAACACTTTACGTTTTTCAGCTGCTATAAGAATTCGTATTTTTGGGTATCTCTAGCTTGGGTATAGGTGGGAACAACGGAAAATATAACATAGGCCTGCAGATATGATTGAGATCGCGATATATCGAACCACTCCGCTGTTTCCGACTGCCCAGCTTCAAAACTCATATCTCTATCTTCCCGTTTTCAACAATCAAAGTCTTTTTTAGTTCATATTTATCAATTTATTTGTTACTCCTGACAGTTCGAGATGGTTTATTATTTCATTTAATGAAAATTAAAGGTATTTTAGAGGAAGTTTTTTTCGGTCAATATACCAGCCCGACGCAAATTTAACCTACAACTCTACTAACGTTCAAAGTTTCTAGTGGTTTAGTGGAGTCGTGTTAAAGTTAAAGTATTTTTGGTGATTTTTGAAACCAAAAAACACGAAGGATCTGAGAAGGAAAAAAATTAAGACATAAAATTTTTATTTTTGTTCTGTTATAAAAATTCGTATTTTAGGAATGGTCAGGGGTGGTCAATTTATCAATTATTTGACATCAGACATCCATATAATTTTAATAGTTTTATATCAAAGGTGTTGATATTAGTTTGCCATGTACACCATGTTGTATATTTGTGTGTATATAGTGTGCTTCGTAGGTTCCTCTAAAGCAACGGTCCACAAACCTTTTTCACAGGTGCTTTTGGCTTAGGAGACCTTACTGATCTTATAGAGCATGATAGATCCAGGGATTAGAGAGGATTTGGACTTTTCCATGAGGAATTGTAAGCATTGACTGGATATGCCATTGTGAATAGAACAATTACATGTTTTTTATCCACATTCTCTGATAGATTCTTGTACCCACCCTCAAGAACAACGTAACCTCTTGGCGTGTGGGACTTAGACGCCTTCTGGACTCTGACTGGCTCCAGTAGGTCTGTGTGTTCCAGATTGGCTCTTTCGGGTTCGGTTCAGTGGTCAATCCCCTACTATACCTTACCAAAACCAATAACCAATAACCAATGGGTGTTGATGATTCAATTCGAATCTAGCAGTCAATACCTTCGGAAGATACAGGAATCCGCTGGATACTTTCTACGTAGTAATAATAATAATAAAAATAATAAAAATAATAATAATAATAATATTATTATTATTTTTGTTATGATGCTGTCACTCTTGCTACATAAGACTGAATCAAGGTTTGATGTTAGGTTCCTTATTTTTAATGTTATTCAGAAATATTTTTCTCAATCTTATTATATTCGTATATTAATCGTGTATTTCTTTAAGTGCCAACGAATGCCATATAGGTAGTTTTTTATTTCTAAGCGATTTTTATCAAATATATTTTAACCTTGACTTATTTACTTTATTAATGAAATTAAATTTACATTTATGTAATTATCATCTATTAACCTTTACTCACTTATTTTCAGTTTCAGTTTTAATCAATAAATGTCTTAATCATTTATAAATGATATTTCCTCAAATTATTATTATATTTTTTTTGAGATTTACAACTGTACATACATTTAGTAAATTTGCTCTAAGTTTATAATGTAGTGATACATAGGGTTGCTACAACACACAGCATGCTTATCAATCCATGATACATATACACCCCACGACTTTTTCTTTTTTTTTCTTGGACCCGAGTGCAGCTGTGGCATATAATTATTATGTTACCTGTAGCCGTCGAGTCTGCCCTGTGGGTTCGAGAGCCTCACTAAATGGGTACCCTTGATTGGGTAAAAATCTGTTAGTCAAGCGTGATTCTGATCAAATCACCTTCTTGCACAACCGTTGGTCTAGAAGCAGTGCTTTTTACAGAGTATTATACCCCCTACCCCTTCATGGGCTTAGGATAGATTTAATTTTCTTTTTTCAAACACTAATCAACTATAAACTAAATACGATATATTTCAAACTTTTTTTTTTTATTATTTTATTTTATTTTTCCATTACATTTTCCCGATTCATTCGTATTATTTTTTTCTCAACCCGATTGATGATAATCGCTCTATTCCAGTCAAAGGTATGAGAACCTCCCTTCACCAGTAATACGTCACACAAATGCAATGCGAAAAGCAAGAAATTTTCAATGAACCGCAAAATAGAAATAAATCAACAATAAAATAGCCACAGCAGTGGAAAAATAAAAAAAAATAATTTACAAAACTAATACATAAATTTAAAAAACATAAACCTGAGTTAAAACAAAAATAAAAAGGCTAAAAAGCTAAAAAAAAAAAATATGAATAACATCAAAGCTAATTCTTATGCAAATGATGATGTATCATGCCCATGGGGTCCAAAATAATATTTTCCGCCAAGATTGCTACATCCCCAATGCTAACACCTCCCAGCAAGTCTTCTAATAACCTCCTGATTCTATTCTGAATTGTTCCATGAGATTCGAATAAAAAATAAATAATGTTAATATATAAATTACTATATAATATAACAATAATAAATTAGATAAATGGATGGGAAACATGAAGGAAAAAATTGAACACTATTGCAAACGGAACGTAATTTACAAAATTAACTTTCAGCAGCGTCCAGATGAATATCATATGGGCGAAATATCACTAAATTCAAATGCGAATTAATCAACAGAAAATGAATTTAAAAACTAAAAAAGCATTAACACAACAGAACTAGCTAGGCATAGCATAAACTCTAACCACAGTTTTGTTTTTGACGATTTAAAAATTTTAAATATCGTCGAAGATTTAAAAGTTAGATAATTTGCGTCCCCTAATATATACAAAAATGTGGTGAATTAAAAAACAGACATTAAAGGAATCAGCCAGAATTATGTGGACATAATTAATAAATTAAACGGTTTGTACTTAGTAAACGTAAAAGTTTTCCGTAAGGGTGCTGAAGTAAAGACTCCCGGATAGACAACTTATTGTACTGGGGAATTGGAAACATCAAATAGAGCCAAGGTATGTTTTATATATATAAAAAAAATAATTGGCAGGATTGTGGCAAACATCAAAGATTTTTAAAAAATAATTTTATTAAAGAGCATGATGAGAATATATATCTCAAAATGTTAGCAAATTGCCAAGTGTACTAACACAAAGTAATAAATT
>NW_027112775.1:596346-613452 GCF_000696795.3 Halyomorpha halys
TATTATTATGTTTTAATAAGATAAATATTGTAATATAAAATATACATATTTAGTTGAATTTGACGTAAAATTTCACAAAAAAAGTTTGTTATTTTTATAAAAAATGTTGTAAGATTGTTGATACATTTAATTTATGATTCTAAGAATCGATTTCAAAATAGACATAAGCAAAAGTTCGTAACTTCGTGGAATTGATCAATAAAGGATGGTTGAAGTTATAGGGGTTATTTTACTTTCCTAGATTATTATTTACAAGAATTTATAAACCTTAGAAAACTTTATTATTTTGAAGTTTAATTATAAGATTTACTAGTCTCACAAAGATACTATAAATAAATGTCCTATATAGACTATCACCATAAAACCCAGAAAGTATCATTTGATAACTCTACGTCTATTCTACATTAAGAGATCCCGTTGCCATCTTTTTTCCAAACTAAGAATAGAGTGTCATAGCAGGTTACGATCTAGTATGATTGTGTGATGTGGATTTTTCAGTTAAAAGATTCAATTTTTTTTTTGCTGTTTGATTCTTTGATAGATTTTGAATTGCAGGAATTGAATCTGGGAGGAATTCGATTGGCCTTTAAATGGTGATTTATAGTATGAGCATTCTATAATAAATCGGAAATTTCGAAGCGTTTGTAAAGTAAATGTTAAGTGATATATAATACTGGGTCGTTTCCAAAAGTCGTGCATGAATTATTTTGCCCTTTACCCCATAACATTGCATTTTTTTTAAAGAAATGAAAATTTAAAATCAGTATGTGAGAATTTTTTTGTCTCTGAAACCTATGACCATTATTACAGCAAACTAAACTTCAGATAGAAAAATGGTTTAAAATAAATACAAATATAATAATAACCTATATGTTTAAAAGTAATATTGATTATCTTCTTGGCAACAAATGAATTAGAAACAAAATAATATTATTCCCTATTTGTTCTACTCTTCATTTTTTTTTTATCAATAAAAATCATTTGTAAATAAAATAATATACTTTTATATTAATCGATTTTATAGGAAGGTATACATACAAAAATATATTTCTTTACTATTTTTTAAATGGAATTCGGCATAATTTTTTTGTACTAGATCGATTTCATGGGACATAAACAATAATAATATTTATTATTAAATTAATAAATAAAACAAAACTATGAACTAATCTTGTTTATAAATATTGGCAGAGTTCCTTGGATAGTAAAACATAATGTTTATTGTTCACATTCATACAACAGTTTATTGTCACGACAGTGGTATTATCCGTTATGAAACCATCGATACTTTATTGAACATTCTACAAAGTGAGATGATATCATCCATGTATGTATACTTACAGTCTCAACATTCAATAAAGTTTCGCCCAATCTGGCCATTCTCAAGGACATCTTAATTTTAATTTCACAGCCTCAACATAAGCCATTAAAAAGGATACAAGCATTTCTGCCAAATATAATTTAGACAATTTACCCTAAATTTTTTATTACTATTTCACTTTATTATAATTTGCAATATCTGTTAAACTATTATCAATCAAATTATCAACGATAAGTTTAAGTATAAGTTGGTTGAAAATAGTTTAATAGAAATTGCAAATAAAAGAATTATAATTAGCTGAAAATTTAGACAAAATAAAAGTTAAATTGTATTAGAAAACATTGTTGGTACTTGCTTATAAGACCTTTCGCTTGGCCAACAAAACTGACAGATATAACTGTAATTGGCAAAAAAATATTGTTCGTAGAACTAAAATATTTATATTGGGTCATTTCATGCGCATTGTCTGATTTTATTATTTCAGAAATTCAAAGTGGGATTAGTGAACTTTTTTTTTTGTTGGGAATCCACGTCGAATGTGATGTTTGCCTGCTTAGTTATCTACAGGTGACCAACCTATTCTAACCATGGTTGGGGGTCAAGTTTTTCATTGTGTGGGACCGCCACTTAATGAAAAAAGTCAACGCCTCAATGGCCGGATTCGAACCGGCATCGCCCGCAGACCTCTCAACGATAGATTTGCGCCTAACCCCTGAGCTACGTTGCAACTTTTGTTGTTTACTATGTTTATGATTACAGGTTATAATGAGCCGTTATTAATCCTCTCTTTTTTAATAATATTTACTATCAATCTAATTAATAGCATATTTTTTAGCATGCCATCGAATATGAACATAGAAAAACGCGATTTTTGAGTTCAAAACTTGAACGCACCGAAGCCCAAGCTGCATGAAACATTGCCACGGGGTTCAGGGAAGGGTGTTGTAATGAACAGACCATTCGCCAGTGCTTTGAACATTTTTTTTTTTGGCTGGTGACAAAGATTTGGATGACCAACTCAGAGAAAGACCCAGAAATTGACGACGATGAACTTAGGCTTACTGTGGAAGAAAACTTTTATCAATCAGTTAAAGGACTGGTAGCACAAGTGAAGCGTATCGACAGTCTCTGGAGACAAAGTAGATTTTTGGGTACCTCATGAACTTAATGAGGGGCGGCATCCGAAGCGCTGTAATACATGCGATTCACTGCCCACTACGCAAAACAACAACAAAAACAAGGCTTTTCTCAAAAGGATGAACACCTGTGATGAAAAGTGGATTGTATATGACAACAGGCGTTGGTCAGGTCAGTGGTTAATTGGGAAAATGCCAAAAACAAATTTGCATTAAAAAAGTTATTGGTTTCTGTGTGGTTGTCAATGGCAGGAATATTTATCTTTTTTATCCAGAGATGGAACCATCAGATCCACATAATTCTGCAGTGATAATGACATAATGCATCAAAACCTGTCAAAAACAAACTGCATCGTTTAACCAGAAGGGACCGAGATACTCACAAAGCTAGACCTCTTGTTTTACGTCAGAGAGTGAAGAAACTAAACGAGCTGTGTTACGAAGTCCTTCTACACCCACCTTATAAGAATTTTATCCAACAGATTCCTATCAGATTTATTTTACTAAATAGCCTTTTCTGTGAATAATGACTTTTCATATGAAACGACCCAATATTTATTTTTTTTTTTTAATTATTTATTTAATGTAATTTACAACTGTACAAAATAATACAATAGGTAAATATGTAGTGGGTTTCATATACACTTGAAAATCTTGGGAAGGAACCACCCATTGGTGGTACTTCAAACATTAATTTAAATTAGAAGGTCCCGTGGCCATCTTCTTTTCAGACACCTCGGAGGATTATCAGGGATTGTTAAGGATGAAAGATTAAGAATTAATGGGTTAGGATGGTTAAGTAGTTTTGAATAAAAAGACGCATATCTGTTTTGGGTCAAATCTGCAACGAATGGGATGTTAAGGTCTTTGTGAATGAGTTTATTTGTGACGTAATAAGGAGCATCAAGGATTTTACGTAGGATTTTGGATTGTAACGATAGGATGCGGGAAGAATTTGATGGTTTGGTGGAGCCACAGAGCTCGATTCCATATGTCCAAATTGGTCTGATTATTGTAGTGTATACTAATTTTTTGTAGTTAAAGGAGCGATTGTCAAGTAAGTGTCGAGCAGTTTCTTGTCGTTTCAGTCTTGTGTGTGGATTCCAAGTAAGTCTCTTGTCAAGATGGAGTCCTAAGTATCGAATCTGTTCAACAGGCATTAGTGGAATATTTAGAAAGGATACTGTAGGACAGGAGGGCAGAGGTTTACGACGGAGAGTAAAGGTGATCTGGTGGGATTTCCCAATATTTATAAAATTTACTTATATAAGTAACGTATGGCTGTGCCGGTAAATATACTAAACTTTCTCCAACATTTTGTAAACTAGAGAAATAATAATAAAAAGAAAATGTAACAAAAACAAATATGTGCCTAATATCATTCTTATCGGAGTTGGTTTAATTTTATTTTTTTCCTCCTAGCAATTCTCCATGAGTAAAACTTTTCAACTTCTACGTATGATTGATTAGCTTCGAAACACAAATCTACCAGAACGGACCGGTAATAGCTTCATATCGGTGTTTAATCAATCCCTATTGTAACTTTTACAATTCCAGTCGGAAGGAAAAAACGCAATATAGCTCAACTCAAATTCAAAGTTCAGTATTCAATTTTATTATTCGAAAGAACTGTTGGAAACTTAGTAACCGCTACTTTCACTTGAAAAGTCTAAAGATACTTTGAACATATTAATTGATAATTATTAATACAGCGTTTCATGTATCAGAAAAACGCATTAAGTCTATTATAAAATTTTAAAAGTGGGAGAGTAGGTAAATCGTATTTCATTATTTTATTTATTTTAGCTATAAGTGTACTGCTAATAAACAATAATCAATTTACGGCTAGTAATTAGTTGTTAAAATATTGCAAAGCGTATTAGTTGTTTATAAATAATCTGCTCCCCTACAGTATAATTTAATAATGCTGCTCTTACCCCTGTAGAACAGATCCGCTACCTTGGCAGGTAGGCTGAACAAACGATTAACCTGGAATCCTCACACAAGACTGAAAAGACAGGAAACTGCACGTCGATTTCGAATATTACAGCACTTACTAGACAAACGGTCTAAACTTCCAGTTTATTACAAAATACTGATCTACATGACAATTATAAGGCCTATCTGGACATATGGAGTTGAGCTTTGGGACTCCACTAAACCTTCGAATTCCTCGAACTACTATCCAAATCCTCAATGCTCCTTACTTTGTTACAAATAAAATCATAAATAAAGACCATATGTAATCGATCTAGCCCGAACCAGATACCATTCCTTCCATTATAAACTCCCTAACCACCCAAACCCACTAGTTTCTAACCTTGCTGCCTCTGCCATTCCTGACAATCCTCTGAGGCGTCTGAAAAGAAGATGACCACGAGGCCTGTTAATGTAAAACGTCATTAAAGTGCTACCAATGGATAGTTTCTCTACGCGCCTGTATAACTCCATTATAAACCCCTAACCAACACATTACAAAAGACTGATCTACATGACTGTAATAAGGCCAATCTGGACATATGAGTTGAGCATTGAAGATCCACTAAACCTTCCAATTCCTCTCGTATCCAATCCTTACAATCCAAAATCCTTCGTAAAATCCTCAATGCTACTTTCTTAGTCACAAATAAAATCATACATAAAGACCTTAATGTTCCATACGTAACCGATCTAGCCCGAACCAGATATAATTCCTTCCATTATAAACTCCCAAACCCACTAGTTTCTAACCTTACTTTCTCATCCATTCCTGACAATAAACCGAGGTGCCTGAAAAGAAGATGGCCTCGAGATCTTCTAATGTAAAACGTTATTAAAGTGTTACCAATGGGTAGTTTCTCTCCATTGTTGAATAAGGCATTTCTCTCAAATTTTCATTGTCATGACATGATCATGATCATATTTTTTTAATCTTTATTGGAATTTACAACTGTACATAATTATACATTTAGTAAATTTGATGTAAGTTATTATGGAGTGATACATACGTGTAGAGAAACTACACATTGGTAGCACTCTAATAAAGTTTTTACATTAGCAGGTTTCGTGGCCATATTCTTTTCAGGTGCCTTGGAGGATTGTCAGGAATGGTAGAGCAAGCAAGGTTAGGAACAAGTGCGTTTGGGTGTTTATCATGGAAGGAATGATACCTGGCTCGGGCTAGATCGGTTACATATGGAACATTAAAGTCTTAATGTATGATTTTATTTGTGAAAATGTAAGAAATATTGATGATTTTGGATTGTCAGGATTGGATACGAGAGGAATTTGAAGGTATAGTTGAGCCTCAAAGCAGTCATGTAAATCTTGTAAATGTCTTTTGTAATGAGTTGATCATATTTTATCATATTATAAAATTCTTTTATTTTATTTTATTTTATCTGTGACGCTAGGAATGAGACTTAGAGTTTGTAAAATCTATTATTATTTATTGCTTTGATCATAGTCTTTATTAATTTTATTATCATTGTTAATTATTTTTTAAAAAATCCGTTACCATGCCTTTATTTGCAAGTAAATAAATAAAAAAAAATAGACCATATAAAACGTATATATATAATAAAATATTCATAAACCGACTTGAAAAGCGAGCTTACTATATTAGGTAAAAAACATAAACGAGAAATGATTATTTATATAATATTATCGAAATCATCTTTCGAGAAGCAAAGCTTTTTAGTTGCTAAATATTATATGAGCGACATAGAAGGCAGATATGTAGCGGTTTCTGCGATAGGTTGAAGTTAAGGCTATAAAGACATGTAATTTTTGTGTCCCTTCTATCACGCAAGAAACTTTTATCTTAAAAGTTAATATTTATTCTTTAACTGCATGTTCTTCAGTTGTAAGAAAAAGTTAAATTGGCCCATATCTGTTATGGATCAAACACATAGGGATCGCCGCCTTGGAGAAATCGCATGTTCTATTGCGAACCGATGCGACCTACTTCATAAGCTATAATCATGGCAGAAACAAAGATTCGATGGGCTTATATACACTAATATAACATATAATATATTACCTAAAGATTGCTTCTAAAGATTTCACGATTTCCGTAATGAATAACTGCATACATCTACAGCAATTTTCGTCGTGATAAGTCAACCCGTTTAGCACTGATCCACGCATACGGACAGAAAAAAAAAATACAGAAAAAAAAACCATACACCGAATAATAAATATTAAGTGGAATCACGAAAAACACTATCGACCTCACGTCTGGACGGATTGCGACATATTTACTCCGAGTTTGGCCACGCTAAAAGGCAAGTACAGAATTCTTTCCATTCCTCGACAGAGCGTGATGTAAATAATCTGATGAAGTTCCAAGATAGCGGTCCGTATTTTTTTTTCTTTTTTTCCTTGGTAAAATTCACACTTTCTTCACAATACAAAAGTTTGTCCCGGAGGCAAAAAGTTGTCTGAATCTTTCTTTCGTTAACTCGGATAAGAGGACCTGATCCGCGAGTTATACATTTCACAAATAAAGTATCAATGGAATGTTTTATTATTTATTTATTTAATACCAGATCGGCTTAGTGGACCTTACATAATTAAAATAAGAGGTACATGTTTTTCTTTTAACAATTGATTATGGGGGAGGGGGGTATGGTCTCGTACAAAAGACACCCCATATACAATATTATAAATAAAACAAAAGATTAAGATAAAATAAATAGATAAAAATAACATTTCTGGATAAAAGTAAAGTTAAAAACAAAAACAATGAAACTTATAGATTTAACAAAATAAATAATTTACTTCTAATGGGAAAAAATAAAGTGAATTTAAGAAAAAAATTAAGAGAGAAAAAAAGAAAAAAAAAGAAATAACAAAATTGATAAATATAGAATTTATAACAGGATGTCCTGCAGCAGCCCGGGCTTCAGTCTTCGGGTTGTGGCTGGGTTTCCCAAGTTGAAGGTCGCTGCTCCTTTCACTATAGAGAGTGAAACTTCATGAACCTTTATTTGATGTAATCCTCTATTGTCTCTATTTGTAATTCACGATGCTATTGGCTGAATAGAATGTAAAAATTACTAATAGAATTACACCCGTTAGGATTCTTACCTAATGCATCATCATATAGTTTTACATTTAAAAACAAACATTTTATGTAAATAAAATTTATAAATATATATAATAGTTATAAAGTTAGTTATAATAAATAGTTATAAATTTTAATAATTATAAACTTAATTTTTTTTCACACTGACTCTATTTTGCTTTTTATTATTACTCATTTTATTTATTTTTTTCTATTTTCTTCTCTCGTACCTTTTTCAAATTAACTTGTTTCTTTTTACTATTAGAGGGCAATTATTTGTTTTATTTAAGTGTACCAATATCATTATTTTTTGTTATTAATTTTACTTTCCTCTTTCATTAACAAGCATTATTCTTATCTATTTATTTATTTTCTTTTTCTTCTTTTAATAATAACATTGTACATAGTTAGGGGTGTCTTTTGGACGAGACTATACCCCCCCCCCCTTATAATCAACTGTTAAAAATTATATATAATATAACGCTTATATCAACCATGTAAGGCCCAGCAGGCCGATCTGGTATAAAATAAAATATAAAAAATTATATAAATGTTATTTTGAGAAGTACATACCGCATTAGTTATGTATTATTATGAAACTAAAATAATTTTAGACAAATTATACAATGAAATATTTGCTCAAGATCCCCTTCAGGTTGGATAAAAAAAATAAATTTGAATATAAAAATCTTTATAAAAATTAAAAAAGAAAAAACAGTAGCAACAAAAATATCAACCCATTTAAATAATTGACTATCACAAATTTCTACTTTTAATTTTAACTACCGTTTAATAGTTAAATTATGGAAGAACACATTGAAATATTTAAAAATATTTTCCTCTATAAGTTTTGACCGTAGAAAGAACACGATTTTCGAAAAAGGAGATTATGTAAATAATTTAAAATAAACTATTCTAAAAAAATATATGTATTATGTAATTAATAGTTATTTCTTATTATCTATTATTACAGCACAGAGTAGAATATCCCATTATGAGCCCTTACGATTAGCAATTTGAGCGTGTCATTATATCCAATGACGCAGGTGTTGGGAAAGGTGCTTAATGTTACGCATTACTATCACAATAGTTGATGAGTGATGCACTCTAACGATCTCTTTTCGAAATTGCATTTGCCGCTCTCAAATTCTTACATAATTAGTTCGGAAATTTGGAAATATTAGATTATTTTAAATTTTTATGATGTATTGTTTTATTAAAAAAGAAATATTAATGAGTACAATAAAAAAAAAAAAAGAGAAGAAGAAAAAACTACATTTATTTACTAATATCAATGGTGAATTTAATAATGTATCTCCAAAAATATAAATCATCCTTTATATCAACTATATATGCAATTTCAAAAATTGATAATTTATACTTATCTAATCACAAGAAGTGGATCTCATGCGTTTCGATAAAAATTTTACCATTGACAATATTGTTTCAAAAACATATTTCTTCTAGACCTCGAAAATAACCTTCTTTTTTTTAACTTACATTATGGAGTAAAGTTGCGAAATATATTAGTGTATATGTGAAAGAGCAGAAAAATGTAAACAAATTTTTAAATATTTTAAAACACTCCTTACATTATAAACTCTCTAACCACTCAAACCCCATAGTTTCTAACCTTGCATCCTCTTCCATGCCTGACAATCCTCCGAGGCGCCTGAAAAGAAGATGGCCACGAGACCAGCTAATGTAAAATGTCATTAGAGTGCTACCAATGGATAGTTTCTCTACATGCCTGTAATACACCTATTTAACTTAGATCAGATTTACTAAATGTATTATAATGTACAGTTGTAAATAGCAATAAATAAATATTTAAAAAAAACAATTTAAAAAGACAGTGTTTATTTATAAATGTTAATTTGAGTAGTACATACCACGCTAGTTATGTATAATAAAACTAAACTATTTTTAGACAAAGTATACAATGATATGCCTGCTTGAATATCCTCTTCAGGTTGGATTTTTGAAAAGATAAATTTGAATAAAAAAGTTTTATATAAATTTTAAAAAAACAAAAACAATCAATGAAAATATCAACCCATTTAAATAATTGTCTTTCTTAATCACTTACATTTATTGTATCCCATTATTTTAACTTTATTTCTTCTTTGTTTTTCTATCCATGAAAATTTTAATTTTTTTTTTTTTTATTTCTTTATTTATTATATTTATTTTTTTTCTTTTATAATTTTTTTAAAATATTTCTTCTCCCCCTCTATTATGTATATTATCATTTATTGTTTACCTAATTTTAATATATTTTACATTTTTTACTTTAAAATTATTTTCAAATGTGACGTACTTAACTGCCATCCCCACTCCTCCCAATATAAACGGTTCACTCTGAATTTGACTTCCGTTAAAACAGGTATGGATTCTGTCTCGTTCATTTTTATTTGGTTTTATTCTTATCCCTTTTCATCTCTTATTTTGTACTTTCTTTAATATTTCTTCTCTTTATCTGTTACTATTACCGTTTATAAACAATAAATGTATTGTTTATAACCTTTAATTGTTCTTCTTAAATTTTACGTTTCATTGTATACACTCGTTATTTTTCACTTTTTTTTTTTTTTGTACTTATGTCAAGTGTTGTATCTTTGTTTAACCCTGACAAAGCTCTGCAACATGCGGCGAAACGTTGGCTCAAATAAAAATAGTACACTAATTTCCTATTTGAGTTTTATTTGACCGCATCCGGACCAAATTCCATTTATTGACACACACGGTCAATCAGCAATCTTCCAGAATGTATTTATTGTTTCCAAATTTTTTTTTTATATTCTGATATTCCTGTGTATAGAGCCCAAATCTGAACTCAGTTTTTGATAAAACTAAAGTTTTCTTTAAAAAAATTCCACTTTGGGATGAGATTTTTTTTTTTAACCTGATGTTTATATATTATTTTATCTAATATTCCCCTATGTTCAAGCTCGGTCAGGCATGTCCCAAATTTACCTCAAAAGGTTTCATTACAATTAAGGAGACAATGGATTAATAAAAATTAGTAAAGAATTTGTCTGCATTTAATTGCTAAGCTATTTTTTGGAAAATTTAACTATTCATCATTTTTAATAATTATTAATATAATTCAGCTGTATTTTTTGTTTATTTATCTATTATTTTCATCAATGTTGCTAGTTTTATTTTCAAATAAAAGCCTTATTATTTGATTTTGATATATACTTCTACCATACTTAACATTTTGGGGAGAACCATTATCCAAACTACTTTTCTGTTGAAATAGGAGCTATATAAATGGTCAACTGAAAGGCATATTTGGAATATTACAACGAGAAAGTAATACCACAATGATTAATATAAAAAATATTTTTTCTGAAACGTTGGGTGATCAATTTCAACTTTAACTTCGGTTGTGTTATGCGCACAACGCACCAGTTTTTTAGTAACCTAGTAATTAATATGACAACGGTTTCGCTATTATAAAAGATGATAGTTTTTACTTGTCAACAATTTTTTTTTAATACTTTGTTCAGGGAAACATGAACCGCAGAAGCGTATGCGAAGGGAAATTTTGGAAATTAGAACGCTGCCTCGAGTAAGTGTCGATTAATTAGATTGCGCATAATTGGATGAGTGCCATGAACTCAGGCCTGAGAGTGCACATTAAGTTAGGAGGCCCGCTACATTAGGTCGTGTCGACGTCATGTAGTGGCGTCCAAAATCACTTTCGTGATAGTGACGTAGGGAATATTTTATAAAAGAGATTGATCATTGCAGTATACTTGAATTAAATTATTAGGAAGATTAACACGAAGAAATATATTGTCTAGGTTAAGTAATTAAATATCAGGTACGGTGCGCATCACACAACTTTTAATTACCAATTTACTTTCGGAAGAAATTAATTAAAAATATTAATTAACTGAAAATAGAAACTTATTATTGTCGCAACATCGATGAAAACTCAAAATCGTTTGTAATTAAATAAACATTTAGTTTATTTATGCCTATTTAGTCATCTTACGTTATCTTTTCACGAATTTATATGTCAGATATTTCTAATGCCTTTGGCTACACTACTACTCCAATTTAAGGAAATTTGTTCTTGACCTGAGAAGAGATCTTACCTTTAATTAATTAACAAATAATTTCATTGTCTGTATTCATCCATTCTTTTTTTTTTAACCACTAACAATTCGATTAATTATTTCGAATAAACAAAATCAAGGGTAGTTTAGAGGAAGATTTTTTTTTAGAATTTTGCAATTAAGTCCTGTCAGATTATTCAAATAAGGGTAAAACCTACTTGATATCATTTAATTATAACGTTATTTAGAATATGATATAAGTGTGAAATCGAATTCAAAAAGTGGCACTTTCGGTTAGTCGATTTTAATTATTAAGATGCTTTAATAACCCAGACTGAATAATAAATTTTTAATTATCGCTGTACTTTTTTTTATTACATATTTCATGTACAAATACTTTCGTCGTAAGCCTATGACTAACTGCTCCACAGTATCCTTTAATAATACCCCACTTATTCCTGTCGAACAGATCCGTTACCTAGGCCTGACTACATCTGGACAAACGCCTATCTTGGAATAAGGCCTATCTGGCAACTAAGGAGTTGAGCTTTGAAGCCACTAAACCTTCTTCTTCTTTTTCTTCCATATTCCTTTCAGCGTGGGGGTGCTTCCAACCATCGGTTCCATGCGTTCATATCTCTGGCAATGTTCCTCTATCCTTACAATCCAAAATTCTTTGTAAAATCCTTAATGCTCCTTATTTTGTCACAAATCAATTTATCCATCAGGACCTCAATGTTCCATGTGTTGCCGATTTTGCCTGAATCAGATACCAATCCTTCCATGATAAACTTCTTAACTATCCAAACCCACTTGTTCCCAACCTGGTTTCTCCTTCAATACCTGATAACCCTCCTAAGCCTCTAAAAAGAAGATGGCCTCTCAAGGATCTTCTCTGAGATCTGGATTTCGATCTTCTCTAGAAATATTATAGTTCTATCAACGGGTAGATTCTCTATATGTCTGTTTCATAACACTGTATAATTAACAATTTACTTATTGTAAATATTTTTAACACAGTTGTAAATATCATTCAATAAATTTAAAAAAAAGGAAGGGGTTAGCAGCTCCTTGGTGAGGCAATATGCTAAAAACTCCAAGAACCCGATCGAATTAACCTCAACAAAAATTTGACTAGAGGCAGGAACGGAATCAAATTTGTTCTTTCATGTCTAAAACATCAAATGGCTATAAACATTTTAGAATATATGGAAAAAATAAGTTTTCGATTTCTGCATGAATACAAAGAAACCAAAGATATTGACGAATTAAAAAAAAATTACTAAATCAAATATCATATAACTAAACCACAAAACATTTATTTATTTCTCAGCAACTTGTACAACATAAAGGAAACCACAAGATCCCAAGCAGGTGTTCCTAAAGGATTTATGAATAAGTTTGCTAAGCTCATGTTCATTTCTCATGCACACTGGGAAAACAAAGGGACTAGAAACTTGAATGATAAACTTTGTATAAGAGTAATTTAGTAAATATTAATTATTAAAAAACAAGTGAAAGAATGGTGTTAGTTAATTTTTTTAAAAACTTTATTTATTGATAAATATTACAATCTGACATAGTTCGGCAATAGCTAATAGTGATAACTGATCCCTACTGATAACTGATGGATACATCCATACTAAAATAAAATAAATAAGTAAATAAACAGAAGAATAAATTACATAAAACAAATATATATAAACGCTCTCTAAATATATATAAACAGTAGGATAAAAATCAATCTAAAGCTAAAGCCGAAAACACTTGAGTGGAGTATCTGACCATTGCCAGAACTCTAATTGTCCATTTTTTCACAATAAGTTTCTTGGCCACTGCCGTTTCAACCTTCGAGGTGGATTGTAGTGATGGGTGGAACTGGATAAGGATTGAACCAAAGGATTATTATGATTAGAAAAGTTTATATGGAATTTTGAGAATTTAGTTGGTATGAGGTCAAGGACAAAAGGGATATGAAGGTCATGTTGTAGTGTTTTATTGGAAACGTAATAGGATACATTGACTATAGCTCTAAGGATTTTGTTGTAAATTAATAAATTTTAATTGAGTGTAATTTATGTAAGTCCCAACTTTGGGTAGGAAACCATCTGAGTATTAATATGAAGTTTGATTTTAGGTAAGCTATTTATTGTTTGCCAACATTTTAACCTACAATATAAGTCTTCAGGGCTAAAATAAAAATATAAAAAGAAGGTAAAATCAATGAGTGACATGGAATAAAACAGATATTAAGGTGAAAGGACGCCAACTATCAAAAACATAAATAAAACCATAAGCGAGATAAAGATAAATACAAATAAATTACTATCTAACATAATGAAGAGTATTGCACAAATACAACAGAATATATATTATTGTACATATCTCTTAATTAACTAAGGAGACATAATAACTGATACAGTAATTATTAATGAACTGGTAAATTAATAATATTGAAACGTTATCATAAAGAATGATAAAAACTGAAACTGATATCAATGCAGGATCAATATATTGTTGAGGAAATGTAAATAATTTAGTAATTTGGGATACATAAAAATATAATGTAAATGTAAAATATAAAGATATAACTTCCTTCTACATTATATTTTTATGTATCAGCGCGCTTTATTATTTTAGTTACTATATTTTTTTTAAATTTATCTTTATCCTCCTTATTATTTTATTCAGGTTTTTTATAGCATACCATCACCTTTACATCAGTTTTATTTGATGTCACTCTTATATGGACAACATTTTTTTATCGTTTTATTTCAGCCCTGATGAATACATTGTGGATTCAATCGAGGCAACCAATAAATACCTAGTTGAAAATATTTTATTCCTGACCATCTCCTTAAAATCGTTTAAATTTTATTTTTAGTCGATATTAAACATCTTATAATGAATTATATCACTGTGAAAGTCAATAATTACAATTATTGAGGTTGATAAAATATTTAAAATCAGGCAACGAATCGTCAAAATATTGAAGTTGACTCAGTCCGCTAGTTCTTTCAGAAGTTAAGCCCTTCAAGATTGTGCTTCTGGACTTGACACAACTTACACTACACTTAAATATATAAATGACTTTAATATGAGGAGATTAAGGATGTTAGTTGGTGGAGCATATTAAAAAATCTGGCGGGATGGTTAAATTAATCTTTGCTCGATAAATTTATTCAATAATCACAATGGCTAACTATTCCTTACTATATATATATATATATTTAATGTATTGGTAAGTGGAAATAAAAATAAGAATTAATTTCGATTCTACCCAGTCCTTACAATCCAAAATCGTTCCTAAAATCGTTAAATCGTAAAATTCTCCTTACTTTGTCACAAATACATACATAAAGACCTTAAGGTTCCATATGTAACCGATCTAGCCCGAACCAGATATCATTCCTTCCATTATAAACTCCCTTACCACCCAAACCCTAGTGCTACCGATAAGTAGTTTCTCTACAAGCCTGTATCACTCCATAATAACATTAAATTTACTATAAAGTATAATTACGTACAGTTGCAAATTCTAATAAAGATAAAATAAAATAAATAAAAGAAAATAAAAATAAAATATTTCTGTAGCCTTTATAGAGTTTAACAAAGTATATGGTGTCTTATCTTAGAAAATGTTGCTATTTATTGACTCAAAAGGGCAGAATGTTAAATATAGCACTACCTCATCCGCTTCCTTTAAATGAATCTTTTGGGTTTAGTGGGATGTACAAACAGTAGTTAAAATATCTTTGGATTGGAAGAGGAAGCAAGGTTAGAAACTAGGGGGTTTGAGTGGTTAGGGAGTTTATAATGGGAGGAGTGATATCTGGTTCGGGCTAGATCGGTTACATAGGGAAAATTAAGGTCTTTATGTATGATTTTGTTTGTGACAAAGTAAGGAGCATTGAGGAATTCGAAGGTTTAGTGGAACCCCAAAGCTCAACACCATATGTCCAGATTGGCCTTATTACAGTCATGTAGATCAGTCTTTTGTGATAAGTTGGAAGTTTAGACCGTTTGTCTAGTAAGTGCTGTAATAGTCGAAATCGCCGTGCAGTTTTCAGTCTTCCAGTCTTGTGTGAGGTTTCCAGGTTAATCGTTTGTCCAGATGTAGTCCAAGGTAGAGGATTTGTTCGACAGGGGGTAATTTGTGAATTTATGTTGGAAAATATGAAACTTACTACCCCTAGGAAAATTTTCGTATAAACTACTTTATAGTCAAATAGTTCCTGAGATGTAGTAGCCCAAAATAAATTAAGAAGCAATTGATTTTTCGTTATTGATTTATTAACTGTTGCTTTTTAATGTATATATCAGAAACTATTTAACATAAACAGCTCTATTAGCTTTTTTTAGAGTTGTAGGTTATTTTAAAAATATGGAGCTTCGAATGAAAAATAAACTTTTTTTAACATTTTGAAACGCCATTTTTAGTCTCTTCAACAATAGATGGCAGGGTTATCAGTTTTAACTGGTAACACTATATAGTTTTCATCAAAGTTATGACAAATTGGGTTGAAATAACTGCTTATCCTCCTCAACCCCCCTGGATCTTGGACTAATTGTTATTAATTTAAACCATACACATGGTTAATTATAATATCATATATAAATGCCTTTTTTTTTTAAATATTGCAAATTTTAGTACTTTAATTATTGTGAGATCTTCCTACTGCATTTATTGTTGCATTTCTTTATTTTCCAAAATCATTAGTTTTCAGTAGCTATAGCTGTTTTAAATTTGATGTGAATGAAAATGTATTCTGAGGAATTTATGTGTGGCTTTAATTTCATGCTTTTTAATGACCTTTTACTTTTATTGCACACACCTATTATGTATCATTCTCTCTTTAAAATAAATAAATAAATAAATAAATATTTCTTTCATGTAAATGAATTTCTATTTCACATTTTCCTTTCTTTTATTTTATTTTCTTTGTAATTTATTTGCTTTCCTTTTATCTTGAACGGTATTGTGAATTGTTCAAATGAGCGTCGTTATTAAACGAGGTCTGATACTTCTCCAAACAGCACATATTTATTTGGGGGTGGAAATAAGTATGATTCTGTTGAGCCTTTGAAGGGTATAATAAAAAGTTAATTAGACAATTAACCCCTATATAATAATATATGAATTCAAATCAAGCTAATAAAATTACTATCAATAAAAAAAAAATTAGTACTCACGTTGAAGTTCAACGCATCTTTTGGATATTTACCTAAAACAAATATTACTATTTAGTGATATATATTTATACATTATCATGAAACATATGTACTTATAAAATAAATTAAGAAGCTTTTAACTAAATACAAATATTGATATGAATCTATAACGCACATGTAACTGACAACACACATGTAACTGACAATGAGGAAAACAAATTATTTATTGCTACTGACGTTAATATGATTCAGTGATAGGCAGAAATTAGCTATAGCTAAAATTGGCATGGATACAACCATTCCCACTGCTCCCGCACCCCGTATGCCAGAGATGGCAAGGGAGGGGGATAATAAAAAAAA
>NW_027112775.1:613550-619727 GCF_000696795.3 Halyomorpha halys
AAAATGGCCATGGATACAACCATTATTCATGAATGAACCATTGATAAACAAATATCGTATCCATGGCAATTTTAGTGATTAGTTTGATAGTTGCCCAACTCTGATTTGATTTCACAACATAATAATAGATTTATAAACCTTATATAAGCAATTTTCTCGATGTAATTGATTCCCTAAATGCATTCGGTGGACTAGTCGTAACATGTTGCTGCATAGGTGGAAAACTAATGAGCATGAAATACTTTTATCAATAATTTCTATTATTCGGTTTAAATGTATTATGTAGTTTTATTAAATATAAGTATAAATGTAAAATTGAAGAACAACAAAAAAAACTTTTATAATCAGATATATAATTTTATTTTGAATGAAATTAAATGAAAAATAGTTTATTATTTTGGGACTAAGTCCCTTCAGAACATTGCAAGGTAACACAATATATTAGCCAAAAACAGTGTTACTGCACTTAATTACGACTAATATAATTCCATATTGTGCAATTTTTTGTTCAGAAGAAATTTTTTTGCGGTAAAAAAAAAACTCAAATAGTAGATAATTATACTATTTTATTGAGCCAAGGTTTCGCCCCACGTTGCAGGGCTTCGTCAGGGCTAAAAAAGATAAACACATAGTTACAAAAGGAAAAAAAAGAGAAACAAACTTAGGGGTATAAAATTCATTAATTCATTCATTCATTTTATACCCCTGTTATTTTACACTTATGTTTTTTTTCTCTTTTTTTTCCTTTTGTATCTATGTGTTTGTATCTTTTTTAGCCCTGCCGAAGCCCTGCAACGTGGGGCGAAACGTTGGCTCAATAAAATAGTATAATTATCTACTATTTGAGTTGTTTTTTTTTACCGCACCCGGACCATATTCCATTCATCAATATACACGGTCAATCAATAATCTTCCAGTATGTCCAAAAAGTAGTTACAATATTAACAAATAATATATGGTAATGCTCAATAATTATATTATCTATATTATTAAAAACAGGAGGGTATTAAACGAGGAACTCTTGATGCATGGCGTATGGTATTGGGAATCGAGTTCAAGTGAAGGGCTAAAAAACGATTTAACAAACCCAGCAGTTCGGTGAGATGGAGGGTAGATTTAGGTGGACGGGGCCTGGTAGAACGGAATCGAATCATTGACACAGGATTTGAAATACAGGTTTGTAGAATATAGGAATGACGCAGATTTCTAATAACTTGGAATAGGAAGGAAGCTAGGAAATAGGATTGGCATCGGAAGGAAGAATAGAACCACTTCAACTGGGCACAATACTGTGCTATGCGTATCTCTAGTGACCCCGAAAACAATTCGAATTGAGCACTTCATAAGACCTTCAAGTATAGCTTCGAATCCACCCTATACCAGGCATACATAGTCAAAGTGGAGGAAAACAAGAGGGGAAATTAATAGTTGACGGGTTCAAAGTGGAAAGAGATAGCAGATTCTATTGAATTGCTTGAGGGTCACTATGGTTCGAATGGAAATTTGAGAGATAAGTGGTTTTCAGGAAAGAGTTTGGTCAAAAGTGATTCCAAATTTTTTGACTGACGAGTAGAATAAGATAGGGGTATTATTTAGGGTAAGTTTGGGAGGTCCTGTGATAGATTTAAAAAAAAGGGAAATCCGATTATGATTGCTTTTGGTTCATTATTTTCAAAGATGAACTTTTGTAACCGATTTAGAAAAAATAAATCTAACCCACCTACAAAACTCGAAATTATGCATTTCAAGATAATTAGAGTTTAAAAATCGAATAATTAATTCAGTCCGAGCATTAATTCTGTCCGGGAAACGTCGGTTTACTGGATATTATTCCCCACTTTGTTTCCGAATGAAGGTCGACTAAATGTTTTATACGCGGTTATTCATGAAGACGAAGAACAAATTTGAAGCGTTTTGGAGTCACTATCCCTAAGTATAATAGAAAAAAAAAATTTCATCTCTAGAACGGGTGGACTGACTTTATTGCATCATAGGACGAGAATCAGTTCCCAATACCTGTGTCTTCGAATGAAACGATTTTGAAGAAAACTGCCTTATGTCTACTCCTTAAATCCCTTTAACGTTTCTTATACTAATTTTTTTTTTTTTATTTATTTAATGTAATTTACAACTGTACAAAATAATACAATAAGTAAATATGTTGTATGTTCCAGTACTCTTTTTTTTTAATTATTTATTTATTGTAATTTACAACTGTACAAAATAATACAATAAGTAAATATGTTGTATGTTCCAGTACTCTTTTTTTTTAATTATTTATTTATTGTAATTTACAACTGTACAAAATAATACAATAAGTAAATATGTTGTATGTTCCAGTACTCTTTTTTTTTAATTATTTATTTATTGTAATTTACAACTGTACAAAATAATACAATAGGTAAATATGTAGTATGTTTCATATACACTTGAAAATCTTGGGAAGGAACCACCCATTGGTGGTACTTCAAACATTAATTTAAACTAGAAGATCCCGTGGCCATCTTCTTATCAGACGCCTCTTAGGATTATCAGGGATTGTTAAGGATGAAAGATTAAGAATTAATGGGTTAGGATGGGTAAGGAGTTTGGAGTGAAAAGACGCATATCTGTTTTGGGCCAATTCTGCAACGAATGGGATGTTAAGGTCTTTGTGAATGAGTTTATTTGTAACGTAATAAGGGACATCAAGGATTTTACGTAGGATTTTGGATTGTAAGGATTGAATGTGGGAGGAATTTGATGGTTTGGTGGAGCCCCAGAGCTCAATTCCATATGTCCAAATTGGTCTGATTATCATAGTGTATACTAATTTTTTGTAGTGAATGGGAAGTTTAGAGCGTTTGTCAAGTAAGTGTTGTAGCAATCGGAATCTAGGAGCAGTTTCTTGTCGTTTCAGTCTTGTGTGTGGATTCCAAGTAAGTCTCTTGTCAAGATGGAGTCCTAAGTATCGAATCTGTTCAACAGGCGTTAGTGGAGTATATATTAAATTAAAAAACTTGATTTGTTCATTACTCAAAACGTTTGGTAAATTCGTAATCTGGCCCATATTAGAATTTATAGTATCTTTAGAAGGATTTTCTGGTATAATTTAAATAGTAAACTATTGTGTGCTAATTTGTAGCGTTTTATTTTTTGTTAAAATTAAAAAAAACATTTTCATTATATTTTCAAAAGTTCAAGTTGAATATATTATTTTTTATTTTTTTCAATTGTAATACAAAAAACCAATAATACATATGTCATCCTACGACATATTTCATATTGTACATTCCTCTGATCAAAGATTGGATGTCCAACTGATTTCCTGGAATTTTCATACCGAATTCGAATCCTCGGTAAAACGAACCTAACAATTAAAACAAACTTTATAGTTGTTATTGAGAGTTCTGAGAAAAAAATAAGCTCACTTTCTATTAGAAAAAACTCTTGCTACTGACAGGAGTAATGGAAAAGATTTAACAGGTACCTACCCACTTATATTGGAAAAGATGGGACATTGGGAACTGGCTGTGACAGATACATCTCAATCCGAAGCACTGTCAGGTCCATCTGAATTAATTTGGTCCCTTGTCTATTATGAAACCGTTTAGAAGGAAAGGGTATCCTGTGGCGGTCAGCCAAGGAATATCGAAAAATATAAAATAATAATTTCAAAAATATTAAAAGTTGACTTATTAATTGTCATTGGAACCTGTCCATCGAGAACGACTTATTGGAGAAAAAAATGAAACCTGGAATTGTGATAGTTGGAAAAATATTCCGATAGAACATACGATAATTTGAAATTTATTTGAAAAAGCCGAAAAAAATACGCAGATAATATATAAAGATGGCGAGGAAATAAATCCCCTTTAGAATAATATTCAGCACTCTATATTTAATTTATTGACATTTTAAGTTTTTTTCCCTCACCTTCAGATATTATTTATTTTATCAGTATCTTTTAATTTTTTGTTAAATTCATCTTTCCCTTTAACACAAATTAATGTTATGTTAGATATTGTCTCTTTAGACGTATCACTAAGGTTGTTTGCTGTTAAGCTATCTTCCCTGTTATTATGTTTGCATTTAATTTTTTTTTTTTAATATTTATTTATTGCTATTTACAACTGTACATTATAATACATTTAGTAAATCCGATTAAATAGGAGTGTAACAGGCGTGTATAGAAACTACCCATTGGTAGCACTCTAATGACATTTTACATTAGCTGGTCTCGCGGTCATCTTCTTTTCAGGTGCCTCAGAGGATTGTCAGGAATGGAAGAGGGTGCAAGATTAGAAACTAATTTGAGTGGTTAGACAGTTTATAATGGAAGGAGTGATATCTGGTACGGGCTAGATCGGTTACATAGGGAACATTAAGGTCTTTATGTATGATTTTATTTGTGACAAAGTAAGGAGCATTGAGGATTTTATGAAGGATTTTGGATTATAAGGATTGAATACTAGAATTCGAAGGTTTAGTGGAGCCCCAAAGCTCAACTCCATATGTCCAGATTGGCCTTATTACAGTCATGTAAATCAGTCTTTGTAAAGTGTTGTGTTGGTAAAAGTTTAGACAGTTTGTCTAGTAAGTGCTGTAATAGTCGAAATCGACGTGCAGTTTCCTGTCTTTTCAGTCTGGTGTGAGGATTCCAGGTTAATCGTTTGTCCAAATGTAGTCCAAGGTAGCGGATGCATTTAATTTAATTTATTATTATTATTTATTTTTAAATTTAATAATTTCATTTGAATATCATTGTTCTGAATAGGAAAAAAAACTATTATTAAATGGATTTACTGATTCCATAAGTCTGTACTTATATGTCCATCCTATTTAATATGTCTGCATATTGTATATTAAAGTTTTTTGTGTTAGTTTGGTTTATATTTTTAGATATGCGGTTTTCCTTCTAGATGGAAGATTCTACTGATATCTGTCACATCTATTATGGTGGAATTTTAAAAATAAAATTATGATCCATGAGTTTATGAAAAAATGTTCAGTTAAAATATATGATCGTTTGAAATTTAGTATGAAAAGCCGAAAAAATTACATTGATAAAATAAGATGAAATACTAGCCAAAATTTTAGACAGTTTTTTTTAATTCCATACATTTGGAAATAAATAAAAAAAAAACTAAATTGGCCATTCAGACCAAACTTTATTGCGACAGAAGTGCATAAAACATCACAAAATAATAGAATTTTTGTGAAACATAATAAAAAAAGATTATATTTACATATGTTCATTCTGTTTATTCTTCTGTTTGTATATATTTTAAGAGATTTTTTTTCATTCATTGATTTATTTTATTTTATTTTAGTATGTATGAGATCATTCATCACTATTACCTATTGCCCACAACTGTGTGGCAGATTGTAAAATCTGTCAATAATACTGATATACTGAGGTCTCAATACCTCTTCGACATGAAAATATTTACTCAAAGTTAGGAATACCGTTGAAAAGCTGATGAAATTGTCAAATTTTTTTAAAATCTCCAAGGTCGCAATAAATAAATTCATTATCTGATATTCCACCGTATTTTTCACATAGTTATTCATTTTTACTTGTTTACTTTACTTTGGCTGCTGTGATGGCCTAACAAAGTCTTATTTTTCTAAAAAACGAAATCCATCTTAGATTCCAGAAATGGTCATTGAGGTTGAGAAATAATCATCATAATCACTGGATAAGTATGCAAAAAAAAATGTAATTTCTGGAAAAATCCTTTCCCGACAACGAATTGATATATGAAAGGGAGATTGGTGGCATTGAATTATATTGTGGATAAAACTTAAATTTATGATACTTACACCATAGACACTCTGTATAACCTTTCTCAGCTGAACTATTTTTTTCATCTTTTTCCTTCAGTAAATGCTGAATTCTTTTCGTGTCATGTACTGCTCCAAGTATTTCATTTTTGGGTTGTTGATGTAAGGTGTGTTAATCCTGGTCTGAATATTATATGAACTGATGCTTTAATTCCTAATGATGTCTGAATTTGGGAAACGTTCGCTGCCATTTGAGAGTGCATTGGAGTTTTTCTAGAGTGAGCTCGAGGATCCTCAAATTCAGAATGTGAATATTGTGCATAATAGTGTAATATTAGTGCTATGTTTTATTTTTATATTAGTTCAAAATTTATTTTTATTTTTAAATTTTACTTAATTTTATTTTTATTT
>NW_027112776.1:0-1076 GCF_000696795.3 Halyomorpha halys
ATAGAATACACTCCCATAATAGTTGTTTTATGGCTGATAGCGGAGATAACAAAGCCCATATAAATTTAAGATATCTGAAGTATTTATTTAAAATATTAATATATTTTGGGTGTGCTTGATGGTTTGGTATTATTGGGTGAGGACAAAAAAACTGTAGAACTAATTACAACCGTGTTAATAAACTCCAGTAAGGAACTAGATCTTGAAATAAATACGGATAAAACAAAATACATTAGCAGTAAAAACGCTAGCAATTTCGGTGATAGAGATACAGGAGGAAATAAGTTTGAACAGGTAGATATATTTAAGTATTTAGGTTCTATGGTAACTAGAAAAAACGAAATTGATAAGGAAATAAAAGTTAAGTTGAAGGCGGGAAATGCTCGTAATTTTTCAATTTCGAAACTGCTTAGCTCGCGCCTTCAATCGAAAACTTAAAAATTAGAATTTTCAAAACTATTATTCTTACCACTGTTCTTTATGCATGCGAGACCTGGCCCCTTACACCGCATGAACAGCGTCTTAATGTTCTCGAAAATAAAATATTACGCAAAATATTTGGACCGAAAAAGGATGAATTAACGGACCTACATCCAGTAAATATAATTCAAGTTATAGCGTTGTGGCGTATAAGATTGACATGTTAGGTTGTAGGGCTTAGCAATGAGCGGATCTCTAAAATGTTAATAAACACCGAATCAACGGGTAAAAATCCGAGTAGTAGACCGAAAAGTAGACAGGAGGATTGCGTTAAAACAGATTTAGTAGAATTGGGGGAGCATCACTGAAAGGGTGTATGCAGAGAGCGTTTAGTGGTATCGGCATCGAACCTTCGGGTTCGTTAAGCTTTCATTATGATTATTATTGTTATTATTATTATTATAAATATACTTATTGAATACAAATTAAAATACTAAATAGCTATATTGAATAAAATAGTAAATATTGATACTAACTAAATTATACTTCAAAATATATCGATACTGAATTTATTTAATATAGGTTAACTAAAAAAACAAAAACAAATAAAGTTAAGAAGCCATACTGATCATAAAAGTGCTAAAAATTGACAAATT
>NW_027112777.1:0-2535 GCF_000696795.3 Halyomorpha halys
ATAATAATTTTCAGGTATATATATATATTAAATTTCCCTGCATCGTTGTATCTCTCCATGCAACTACGAACTCCCTAATGAAGACCTGGAACTTAAGTCGAAACGTCGGCATGAATAAATATTTTTTTGTTTATTTACGTTTTGTTTTTTTTTTGCTGACCGCACTGACCCCGATCATCTTCTCCAATCACAAAGACCTTAATGACCTATATGTAACGAACCAGGTATAAATCTTTTCATTACAAACTCCCTAACCACTCAAACCAACTAGTTTCTAACCTTACTTCCTCTTCTGTTCCAAACGATCCTCCGAGGCCCCAGATAAGAACCCTCGAGAACTTCTAATGTAGAAATATTACTAGAGCTCTACCAATTGGTAGTTTCACTACATGATTATATCACTACATTATGATCTTTCACAAAATTTACTTGATGTATTTTTATGTAATTACACTTTACGTTAGTGGCCAGGTGGATATATTGAGTGTTTTAAAAGGTATTATGCAATCAGAGAATAACGAAGAACCTTCAACTCATAAGATTAAGATCAAATTAGAATTACGAGTTACGAATGTCCGTTACACATTCAACCATCAATCTGTAACAGAAACATGACGTACAAGAATACAGGAGGATTCGAATAGAATTGAGGATAGATCTTTGAAAATTTTGACCAATGAGAAAGGAGAGAAAAAAGGACTGCCTTCACATTCTCTCTCTGTCTACCGAGCAGCTGGTAGCCATTCCCTCTTTCCCCTTCCTTGTTTGGGGAGCCAGACAAGACATTACTTCATGATCCGCCATTCTTAGAAATCAAAAGACCTCCTACAGAAGTTCAGACATATCGTGCAGTCACACAGATAACGAGTAAAACTCATTTACATTAATATTACAATTGCAATTGTATGCGTTAAGCCGGGAAGAAAAAAAGGCAATTATCTAACCCCAATTTTTGATTACTCTAATGAAAACTTTATATAATTACTAGTCAAAACTGATGAGTCTGCCAAGTATAGGTAGGGGGAATAAAAAATGGCGGCTGTTCCAAAACCTTTAAAAAAAATAATTTAATTGTTATTAGCAATGCTCCTTATTTTGTTACTAATAAAACCATCCATAAAGACCTAAATGTTCCTTATGTAACCGATCTAGCCCGAACCCGATATTATTCCTTCCATAATAAACTCCCTAACCACCCAAACCCACTAGTTTCTAACCTTGCTTCCTCTTCCATTCCTGGCAATCCTCGGAGGCGCCTGAAAAGAAGATGGCCTCGTGACCTTATATTGTAAACTGTTTAGAGTTCTACTACTGGGTAGTTTCTCTACATCCTGTATCATATCATTATGTCATTATGATCAAATTTACTTGTTGTATTTTTTTTATACAGTTGTAAATATCAATAAATAAATAAAAAAAATTGTTATTAGTAATTAATAAACATTAATTTTTCATTCGGAGCTCTATTTCATAAAAACTACCAACAACACTAAAAAATCTAAAAGAACGTTATTTAAAGAAGAATAAATTTGCTGAAATATTAGCGTTAATAGAGCTATTTACGTCCAATAGTTCTCCAGATATAGCTTCTTAAGAAGAAAATTTTTATAAAAATGTACTGAAATATCAGTAGTAAGTTAATTTAATTTGAGAAATCTGTATCTCAGGAACTATGCGACGTACTGATGTCTATTAGCACTCAAATTAAAGCTAGTTTAATGTACCAAAAAAGTAGTTTATGACCTTTACCTTCGTAGGAATAGTAGTTTTGATGATATTTGATAAAATAAATTGATTTGTAGTTGTTCGGACAATAAGTTTGACTTATGAAAAACTTTAATTCAGAAACCATTAGACGTACAGATGTCTGCCAGCGCTCAAAATAAAGATAGTTAAATGTACTATAAAATAGTTAATACAGTTTATCCTTGTAGGAGTAGTAGTTTTGATGATATTTGATAAAATAAACTCACAAAATGTTAATTTCTAGTTGTTCGTATAAAATGTTGGATTTTTGAAAAAATATATCTCTAGACCCATAAGACACACATCTGCCAACACTCAAAATAAAGCACATTTAACTTTCTATAAAGTAGTTTTTGAGACTTATCTTCGTAGTGTTAGTAGTTTTTACATATGAATATACATTTGGAAAATAAAAATTTGTCCGAACAACTATAAATCAACTTATCATAGCAAATTTCATGAAAACTACTACGAAACTAAATGACATAAACTACTTTATAGCTCATTAAACTAGCTTTAATTTGAGTGCTAATAAACATTTGTACGTCGCATAGTTCCTGAGATCTAGGTTTCTCAAAATAAATGAACTAACTACTGATATTTCAGTACGTTCCATACAATATTTTTATAAAATGTTGCTTTTTAAAAATCTGTATCTCGAGATCTATTGAACGTAAATAGCTCTATAAGGACTTATATTTTATTTACTCCACTTTAAATAATGGTATCTTGGATTTTTTATTGTTGTTAGTCCCCCAACCTATATTATTTTGAATAGTAATTATACCT
>NW_027112778.1:0-476 GCF_000696795.3 Halyomorpha halys
CAAACTCTATGAGCTCATTCTTATGAATACATAACCGAAGTCAGCCACTAATCGAGGAATTGTAAATTCATTATATATATTTTATATTAACTTGCCTATATATGGAATATATAATAAACGCGCGCGATATGTTCGAGTATGTGTTCATAGACTTGGATATCTCCACAGCAGAGTTAGGCAAAACGTAACTATAGTTGAAACTAAAACCAGAAACAACTGTGCTTATATTTAAAACAATCAGTTGTGAAGTCTGGGAAGCGGCATCCTTCACAAAAAGGAAAAACTACAATCTTTTTAAAATAAGGTCCTAAGAATTGCACTTAATGCTCCTTGGTTCATAAGAAATAGCCAATAGCATCGCGAATTACAAATGGAGTCAATAGAGGATTATATCAAGAAACGGTTCATGAAGTTCCACTCCCAGTTGCCGACAGTTAAAGGAGCAGTGACCTACAATCTGAGAAACCCAACCTCAA
>NW_027112778.1:2246-4045 GCF_000696795.3 Halyomorpha halys
TTTCGAATAAAAAAAAATTTTGATTACAATTTAATTTTTTGTGTTATTTTTTACAATTTCAAGTTCTATCGGGCTTAAAAAAACACCCTATAGATGTCTATTAGCACTCAAATTAAAGCTAGTTTAATGGGCTATATTATGGGCGATATTCACATATGAATGTAAATTTTGCACATGAAATTTTGTCGGAAGAACTATAAATCAATTTAGCAAATATAATAAAAACTACTGCTATGAAAATAAGCGTCATAAACTACATTATAGTACATGAAACTAGTTTTTATTTGATAGCTAATAGACATCTGTACGTCGAATAGTTTTTTTAAAAAATATTTTTATTGAAATTTACAACTGTATATTATATAATACATTGAGTAAATTTGATCTCAGCTAAAATGGAGTGTTACAGGCGTGTAGAGCAACTACCCATTGATTGCACTCTAATGACAGCAAGGTTAGGAACTAGGTGGTTTGAGTTTATAATGGAAGGAGTGATATCTGGTTCAGGCTAGATCGGTTACATAAGGGACATTTAGGTCTTTATGGATGATTTAATTTGTGACAAAGTAAGGGGCAATGAGGATTTTGGATTGTCCAGATTACAGTCATGTAGATCAGTCTTTTGTTATGAGTTGGAAGTTTAGACCATTTTTCTAGTTCTAGTACTGTAATAGTTTTTGAGATATAAATTCGTAAAGGTCATACACTACATTGTAGTACATGAAACTAGTTTTAATTTGAATGCTAATAGTCATCTGTACGTCGAATAGTTTTGGAGATATAAATTCCTAAAAATAAATTCAGTAATTACTGATTTTTCAGTACATTTTTTTTGAAATGTTGCTTTTTAAAAAGCAATATCTCGGGAACCGTTGAACGTAAATAGCTCTATTAGGGCTCATGTTCTATTAGATTTTCTTGTGTTGTTAGTAGTTTTAAAGATATTGAGCTCGGAATAAAAAATTAATTTGTTTAAACGTTTCGAAATAGACTAGTAATTATACATAGTTTCAAAGCCGTAAATCGTACAGGACTGAAATCAGATCGTCTTCATTCTTGGACGTTTTCAATCATAACTTGTTCCCTGTTCATCCGATCGTCTTCACTCTTGCGGGATTCGATTCAGCATTAAATTTTCTACAAGAAACACTGCATTGGACATTTCTAGAATGCGTTATTTAAAAGAAAAAAAAATTTGGACGTATCGCATTTTCGATATTTATATATTTTATTTTATACCAGATCGGCCTGGTGGGCCTTACATGGTTGATATAACCGTTATATTATATTATATTTATTAACAGTTGATTATGGGGGGGGGGGATAGTCTCGTACCCCTCGTAAAGACACCCCTAACTATAAACAATGTTATTATTAAAAGAAGAAAAAAAATTAAATAAATAGATAAGAATAATGCTTCTTAATAAAAGAGGAAAGTAAAATTAATAATAAAAAATAATGATATTGGTACACATAAATAAAACAAACAATTGCCCTCTAATAGTAAAAAGAAACAAGTCGATTTGAAAAAGGGACGAGAGAAGAAATAAAAAAATAAAAATAATAATTATGAGTGTGACTATTAATTAATTTTATATTTATTAAAATTTATAAAAGAATGTCCTCTAGCAGTCTGGGACTTTTTCGATGAAACTGACTGACCAGAAGCGCCATTGTCTAGAATCGATTTTTCACATAGTTTCATATTTGATGTTTGTATTAGTTTGGTTAATGACGAGAATATTTTCTTAACAAGTGGACCCCCGATCGATACTTGTACCAATTACCACAGACACCCC
>NW_027112778.1:5409-9076 GCF_000696795.3 Halyomorpha halys
GAAATTGTGGATCCAATTAAATTTAAAATTAATTCAACAGCCACTTATGACTGTAGAAATCGCTGACAAAATTATTCATTAGACCACTGTAAAAAATAATTTAGTCGAGGACGGAATACTTTTAATTTGATTATTGCCGAAGCAACTGATTCTTTGAATTCTTCATCGTCAGTCAAATCGTCAATCTCGATCATATTCATTTTATTGAATTTGTAATTATGAGATTTAGTTGACCGCGGATGACGTGATGAAGATGGTTTGGGGTGCGGTCAAATCAAACACAAATAAGTTGGTGTAGCTTACTTCATTGTCCCAACGTTTCGGCTAGAGTTTCTAGCCTTCATCAGGGCTAAGAACAGAACAAGATAACAACCAATAACTATAGAAAATAAAAAATAAAATATAAACAGAATGATACAAAGTAAACAATTTTACAGAATGGAATTAATAAAATGAAGTGATGAGAGAATTGGAAAATAAAGTGTATATATAAACAATTGAAAAAGTAGGTAAAATAACATAATTAAGGAAACAAAATGAAGATAAAGTTATATAATGCAAAGAAGTATAAATATATTAGTTATTAAATATAAAAATTGAAATATGGAAAGAAAAAGAAAATATAAAAATATGTAAACATAATAATTGATAAAAAGGCAAAATATAAGTAAAGTTTAACAAAAGAGATGAATAGAAGAAAAAAAAATTATTATTTAAAACAACAACAATAATATATGGTGAACATAACTAATAACGTGGGTTCTCAAGGAAAATTGAGAAAAGAAGGGGTGGTAAAATAAAGATAGCGAAGAAAAGAGAATAAAACGAACCTATTAGCTTGGAAAACAAACGTCAAATAGTATACTGCGCCAATAACGGCTAAACTTCGAATTAAGAAAGACGTTACAACAATGACTAGGTATTTTTAAGAGAAAACGTTACGAGTGGGTAAAAAGTAGAAAATATTGAGGAAGAAAGCGTGTGAGAGGGTGACGACAAATGGTTTTTGGAAAATGTTAAAATGTTATTGAATTTGGAAAGCAATGGAATAGTACAATACAACGTGGTTATAAGATTAGATAAGAGATCCAACTGGAACTATGGGAAATTCCTTGTATGGTTACCTACTTAAACGTAGATTTGCACTAAAGCTCAGTTTAACTGGCTATTGTGACCCGGTAAATTTAACAGCCAGATTTGAAGATTAACTTTTCTATTTCAACGGATAATTATTAATTTTACCCGAGATTTAAAAAATCATAGTTTAAATTAGGGTACAACCAGCTCTTTTAGGGTTTAGTGTGACAGTAGGGGTATTCATGATATTGTGTTAAATGTAAAATGTTTTACCATGTTAAATGTTATAAGTATATGATTGCAGCCTATTTAAAGTCGTGTTAAATGATAAATGCATTAGAGCTCCTAGCGGATATTCTGAGCAACTTGTTTTATAACCTTTCCTTCCAAAACTTCATGTTATTGTTTACTTCTAAGTTTTGATTACAATAATTTATTACAACATGATTAAAATAAGTGAAAAGTAGCAGTGTAAAAGTTTGGCTACTGATTATATTTTTTTTTAAAGAATCCAAAACACAAACAACGAGTAGGTAACCTAACACGAAAACAAATAAAACGGTGACAAGCTCAGCTGGTCTGTTTCATGACCACATTCTCCATTTAACAGACCTAGTAACAGACTCTCAACCATGTTATATCGGTTATGTATTTAACACGGTGAAAGAAGGAAATATTTCTCAATTTAACACGCTTCAACAGATCATGAATACCACTAGTATCTGAATTGCCGTAACATGTACTGTCACTTATCAGACTATATCTAGTACTGTCGTGACAATAAATGTTTTCATGGCAGAAGCTTTACTATCGTAACAAATGCTGTCAACCATCAAACAATTTCAGTGACATTGCTTTGATAACGAATTATAAGATAGATTTTTTTATTAAAGTAAAAGCTATTTTTAAAAATTTAGATTTAATTGATTGACTGACTGTTACATTGATTAAGTAAATTGCATGTAAGGCTTGAGGAAGAACAAGCTCTTCTCTGGCTTTTCTTACATCTTCATGTTGTCAGGTCCCTCATCCACGTTCTTTTTAGGCACTTCCTTGTGTTCAGGATGAAAGTTGTGGTCATTTGTCCAATAAGTGTATTTTGATGTCCCATAAATTTTTCATAGAAACGCTTGTAGGAAGTTAGTTTGTAACCAGTGACCGTTGGAATTTTTTGGGGATAAGCCGTAGCCTTTTAAAAGGGTAGAGTGTAATCATTTGATGGGATTCTGTATAGCTATTTTATAAATTTCTAATAAATATGTCCAAACAACTTTCAGTAAGCATGTGTATGTGGTTGAAAGGAATATGGTCCGGGTGCGGTAAAAAAAAACTCAAATGGTAAATAATTATACTATTTTATTGAAACAACGTTTCGCCCCACGTTGGAGAGCTTCGTCAGGGCTAAAAAAGATACAAACACTATAGTTACAAAAGAAAAAAAAAAGTGGAAAATAACAGGGGTATAAAATGAAAAGTAAGTTATAATAAGAAAAATTAAAGGTTGGCTCAATAAAATAGTATAATTATTTAGTATTTGAGTTTTTTTTTACCGCACCCGGACCATATTCCATTCATCTATACACACGGTCAATCAATATCTTCGTGTATGTGGTTAGTTTTTAATTTGGAGTTTCGTCAGAGTAGTGAGCACAATAGATTTAGTTTTAGATTTAAAAGGAAATTTTAAATTTAATAAAGCTAATATTTTAAAAATTAAGTAGCAGTTAACAAAAATAACTTATCTCTGATCAGTAATGGGCGGAGATATTTTGCAACGACTGCAGACCTTCGCCTGCAAGAAGACAGAAGAGGATCGATGAAACCATCAGATATGATTGATGAAAGCTCCCCCCCCCCCAACAGTTGACCGCAAAATTCATTAGGGAGGGGGGCACTTACCATTAGCCCAAGTTTATTAGTTTAATACCCTCAGCGCCCTCTAGGAGCCATCCTACCATCCCACCAGCTGCGTCGCATTACTGCCTGTCTCCCTCTGTCTTAAATATTAAGAAAATGCTATCCCTTCGTTAAGCGCTTAATTTATTATTAAGAGGATATTCAGATTAATTTTCATGATACTTTAAAGGTAGTTGAGGAGCGCGTGGCGCTTCTGGCTAGTATCTTATCACGGGTATAGCAATAACCAACTCCAAGCTCTGAGTAAGACTTAATAATGGCTTGAGTCTTACTAATTTGTAATTATCGAATAATAATAAGTGAATAGTGGTTCAAAATAGATTAATTTACCAAGATTATATTTTTTGCAAAGGTAGAAGAGACTGCAGCCTTTTAATAATTTTGTTTTAGCTCTGATATCATAAGATGCCCGAAACGTTGTAGTTGTAAGAGAATAAACTTACAGAGATTATATGGATATTTTTTATTATGATTGATAAACCATTATTGAACAAGAAATTAAATTATTTTTTTTATCGGGAGGCTTATTTGTACTGCATCGACTGGATGCAATATTCTTATTGTTATGTTTATGTAAAATAAAATAATAACATTTAAATTTGAAATTTATTTAAATTATAATATATCTTAATCTTTCATCCTTAACAATCCCTGATAATCCTCCGAGGCGTCT
>NW_027112778.1:10716-12351 GCF_000696795.3 Halyomorpha halys
TGAGAAATAAAGTGTTGAGACAGAATTGGATACTAATTTTTGGTTTTATTTAATAAATATTTTTTTTTTTTTATTTGTGTGTTTTGTTTTTGCTAACCGTACCTCCCAACCATCTTCTCCATTAATCTACGGTCAACTATCTACACCTCATTATGTATCCATAATCTTATTTCAAGTAAGCAGGAACATCCATCACACTAGGAATGTATAATGCTAACAGTTTGACATACTTAAACCATTTCTTGATTGTTTTGTTTTTTCAGGTTTTTGTTTACTTTATTATGGTTTATTAATAAAGCTTTCATAATTTGGTTACAATTAATAGTTTCATTTTATGCGTTTATAAATCACCTTTTTTTTATAAATATATTTAACTCTTAAAAAATCCTAGAGGGGTAAATTATCAATTTACTGCTACATGAGGTCAAAAAGTTAAAAACCTCTGATCTAAACTACTTAAATCTCGGGTAAAATCAATAATTATCCGTTAAACCAGAAAAGGTAATCTTTAAATCTGGCGGTAAACTTTACTGACCAATGACAGCCGTTTAATTTGAGATTCAGAGCTAAACTACGTTTAAGTAGGTAACGTTTTCTTTCTTACTCATTGTATCATGTATATCGATTTCTTTCTTACTCATTGTATCATGTATATCGATTTTTTTCTTACTCATTATATGATGTATATCGTTTTCTTTCCACATTTCATTATGTTAATTTTAATTTTGTTCACTATTTATATATTTTTAATCATTACTTACATATTTTTTTATACTAATTTTGATTTATTATTATTTACATTTTCTCCCACATCTATCATTATGTTTATTTTTTTATTTACATAACCACTTACATTTTTAATAACTTTTTTATCATTTGTCTTGTATAATTTTCCTTTCTTACCTCCTATTGTATCATTTACTATCTACTTAATTTATTATTATATACATTTCCAAGCTTGTTATTATTTTATTGTTCTCTTAATTACGTTTGTAATCTTGGTTTTTGTTTTGAGACCTGATGAAGGCCTGAAATTCAGGTTGAAACGTCAGAAATAAATAAGTTTTACATATCTGAGTTAATGCACCCTATTACGTTTCCAACAGAACACTACACCATGACCTACATATCCCTTTTGACCTTGATCTCATACCAACCAAATTCTCCATATAAACCTTTCCAACCATCCTAATCCTTTGGTTCAAACCTTATCTAGTTCCACCCATCTCTACAGTCCACCTAGAAGGTTTAACCAGCAGTGGCCAAGAGACTTATTAAAATAAAAATAGACAATTGGAGTTCTGGCAATGCTCAGATTCTCCACTCAAGTTGAGTGTTTGCGGCTTTAGCGCACTTGCTCAGCCTCCACTGGATCACTACCATGCGGCGAGAGGGATGCGCTGGGTTCTCTTGAGCTCTGCTCTACCCCTCACACGTGGGGGATAGAGTGGGCTCAGGATCCTCAGGTCAATTGTGTAAATATTGTATATTAGAGTGAAATGTGACTGATGATGAAATGATTTTATCATTGTTATTTTATTTATTTATTTTTCATACAGATAGTTTGATTATATTCATTTTGTTTTATTTTTTATTAATATACTTGTTTGAGAGTGGTTTAGTTTATTTAAAAAC
>NW_027112778.1:12401-16905 GCF_000696795.3 Halyomorpha halys
GAAATTAGAATAAAGAAAATGACCTGGGCAGAAATAGCCTGCAATAGAAATTGTGAATTAATGTGAGGAGGAGTTTTGTATTGAAGATGTCCTTGAAGATGGCTGGAATGGCCGAAACGTTGGACTAGTGAGAAATAAAGTGTTGAGACAGAATTGGATACTAATTTTTGGTTTTATTTAATAAATTTTTTTTTTATTTGTGTTTTTTGTTTTTGCTAACCGTACCTCCCAACCATCTCTCCATTAATCTACGGTCAACTATCTACACCTCATTATGTATCCATAATCTTATTTCAAGTAAGCAGGGACATCTACCATACTAGGAATGTATAATGCTAAAGGTTTGATATACTTAAACCATTTTTGATAGTTTTGTTTTTTCAGGTTTTTGTTTACTTTATTATGGTTTATTAATAAAGCTTTCACAATTTGGTTACAGTTAATAGTTTCATTTTATGCGTTCATAATTCACCTTCTTTTTATATAAAGAGTTAAATATCTCTTAAAAAATCCTAGAGGGGTAAATTATCAATTTACTGCTACATGAGGTCAAAAAGTTTAAGACCGCTGATCTAGACTACTTAAATCTCGGATAAAATCAATAATTATCCGTTAAACCAGAAAAGGTAATCTTTAAATCTGGCGGTAAACTTTACTGACCAATGGCAGCCGTTTAAACTGAGATTCAGAGCTAATCTACGTTTAAGTAGGTAACCATACAAGAAAACTCCCAGTTATATCTGTTATCTAGGGAAAGGGTTTTGTATTATTGCGCTTCTTTCCAAATTCAATAAAAGGAGTATCTCTGTTTATTTAAATTTTTCCTTCTTACTTCCCATCCCACACACCTCTTCTCCCTTTGTTCCTCCCTTATTAACCTTTCCAGACATTCTATATTTTTTTGTGCTAATTACTTTTTACATATCTATATTACTGTGCATATTTTATCCATTGCAGTATATATTACGTTTTCTTTCTTACTCATTGTATCATGTATATCGATTTCTTTCATACTAATTGTATCATGTATATCGATTTCTTTCTTACTCATTGTATCATGCATATCGATTTCTTTCTTACTCAATGTAACATATACATCGATTTCTTTCTTGCTCATTGTATCATGTATATCGATTTCTTTCTTACTCATTATATCATGTATATCGTTTTCTTTCCACATTTCATAATGTTAATTTTAATTTTGTTCACTATTTATATATATTTAATCATTACTTACATATTTTATTATCCTAATTTTGATTTATTATTATTTACATTTTCTCCCACATCTTTCATTATGTTTATTTTTTTTATTTACATAAGATTTTTAATAACGTTTTTATCATCTCTCTTGTATAATTTTCCTTTCTTACCTCCTATTGTATCATTTACTATCTACTTAATTTATTATTATATACATTTCCAAACTTGTTATCATTTTATTTTTATTTTTCTCTTAACTACGTTTGTAATCTTGGTTTTTGTTTTGAGCCCTGATGAAGGCCTGAAATTCAGGTTGAAACGTCAGAAATAAATAAGTTTTACTTATCTGAGTTAATGCACCCTATTACGTTTCCAACAGAACACTACACTATGAACTACATATCCCTTTTGTCCTTGACCTCATACCAACCAAATTCTCAAAATTCCATATAAACTTCTCCAACAATCCTAATCCTTTGGTTCAAGTCTTATCTAGTTCCACCCATCCCTACAGCCCACCTAGAAGGTTGAAACGGCAGTGGCCAAGAGACCTATTAAAATAAAAATGGACAATTGGAGTTCTGGCAATGGTCAGATTCTCCACTCAAGTTGAGTGTTTGCGGCTTTAGCGCACTTGCTCAGCCTCCACTGGATCACTACCATGCGGCGAGAAGGATGGGCTGGGATCTCTTGAGCTCTGCTCTACCCCTCACACTTGGTAAATTGAGTGGGCTCAGGATCCTCAGGTCAATTGTGTAAATATTGTATATTAGAGTGAAATGTGACTGATGATGAAATGATTTTATCATTGTTATTTTATTTATTTATTTTTCATACAGATAGTTTGATTATATTCATTTTGTTTTATTTTTTATTAATATACTTGTTTGAGAGTGGTTTAGTTTATTTAAAAACAATTTTGATCCTTTTTCTCAACTTTATTCTTTTTAAACTTCTAACGTTTCGACCACTTAGGTCATTTTCAAGGATTCCTTTACTTTGTTTTCATTTTTTCTTTTAAAATTCTTTAAATGCCGGCTAATTGCCTTTGTCCCATAAATTCTTCTATAAATTTCCTTCCCAAATTTAAAACTTTTACTAACCACTTTTCTTACTATTATTTTCATTTGCAAACTCCAAACAGAACCTACCTTCAACAGGTTAGGACTCTGTTATCACCTTATCATATAACATAATTTTTTCTTTAAATATTAATTTACATTTTCAATATAATTTGTTTTTAAAGAAAATATTCATTTTGTTTATTCTTCTGTTTGTATATAGTTTAAGAGTTTTTTTTTATTTATTTATTTTTTTTAATTTAATTTATTTTATTTTATTTTAGTATGTATGAGTTCATTCACCACTATTACCTATTGCCCACAACTGTGTGTCAGATTGTAATATCTATCAATAAATAAAAAGTATTATTAAAAAAAAAAGAAAAAAAAAATCTTATCTGAGTATCACTGACCACACCCCCCACCATCTTCTCCTCATACCGAACACAGGATCAACTATAAATTGCTCATAATGAAATTTCTTATAGATTGCAAAGGCAGTTTATAACTTATAATGTTTAGTTAAATGAACATTATGTTAAGCGCAATGAATGAACAACTAAAAGCCTGCTTTATATGTATCTGATAATGGCTCGCGGATCCGGGTGTGCATAAGCAACAGGAAGATTATCTCCTAAATGTCATGGCAGTAGACATTGATCCATTGCTGAGTAAAATCGATAACTGTTTCAACTATTAACTGTAGTTAAAAATGTAATTAAATAATTTTGATCAATATATATAACGTAAAATTCTCAATGCTCCTTATTTTGTTACTAGTAACACCATCCATAAAGACCTAAATGTTCCCTATGTAACCGATCATATCATAAAATCTCCCCGATAAAATAACCCGAATCCGAAAATCTTGGAAAATATAATAAGAAACATGAGTGTTGATGACTATAATTATATTATATTATAATAGGTTTTACGCCTTAAAGCCCTAACAAACAACAAACATCTGTGGCTATAATATCATAGACTTGAAATACCTCTTCACCTCTACTACTGATAAAGAGAGGATGTCAAAAAGACAGAGCAATTAGAATCTTCCCTTGAATCCCTCAGGATGAAGGGAATGGGATTAGCCAGTGATGAAGGGATTCATCTCCTCCCTCCCCCTCACAATTAGTAACCTCTATTAATTGCGTTAGTCTGCCTTCATCAGGTTAGCTCTCCTAAATCATCACTGCTTTCCAAAATATTATTGTCTTGATTAATTATCAAGTGGCTCGTGCTAACTAACTTATAATAATTAAGATGGCATTGGATAAGGGGGGGGGCTCCGCGCACTTTATGATATGCGTGATATGAGTCCTACAGGTTAGAGATGGTGCCCTTCAAATAATTTAGGTTACAATTAATACGTAAGGTAAAATCAATAATTAATTTAATATTTGATAGTAACAAGATTAAAAAGAAAATTTAAACATTTATAAGAAGTATTTTTTTAAATACTTATTTATTATTACCAACGTTTCGGCCAAAATTTCAGGATTGATGTAATATATCAAATAATATAAGAACATAAGTAGCAATGAAGAAAATGTATAATGTAATATAAAAATATTACAGTATATAATAATATACCGGGATAATAGTAATATTAAAGTTAAGAATGAAATGAGAAAATTATATAGATATGATGGAAATCTACTAAATAGATACCTGTAAAAATTTAATATCGTTTGAAATTGAAGTAATATAAAAAAATTAAAGAAATATGTAAATGTGATTAATAAAATGTGTAAATAGAATGACAACATATGAAGAACTAGATATAGAGTTATGTAAGATAAGAATAGTAAGTAATAATATAACTAATAAATTTGGTGAAGAGAAAGAATAAGGAATGAGAGGAAAGATGATAGAAAAGATTTTCAATGCAAAAACATATATGTAATTTATTTTAATGAGTTCAAGTGAAAAAATCTTAAATTTTTTTATTTATTGATTTAATGTAATTTACAATTGTACAAAATAATACAATAAGTAAATATGTTGTATGTTTCATATACACTTGAAAATCTTGAGAAGGTACCACCCATTAATTTACATTAGAAGGTCCCGTGGCCATCTTCTTTTCAGACGCCTCGGAGGACTATCAGGGATTGTTAAGTATGAAAGCTTAAGAATTAATGGGTTAGGATGGGCTTGGAACGAAAAGACTCATATCTGTTTTGGGCCAAATCTGCAACGAATGGAATGTTAAGGTCTTTGTGAATGAGTTTATTTGT
>NW_027112778.1:17565-18960 GCF_000696795.3 Halyomorpha halys
TTTTCAATCAATCATACCATGAGATATTGTCTGACCAGTCTCTGCAAGCAGTTCAGTGTTAGTTCTCCTCCATGTGTTAGGGCTCTTATCCCATATGGCTTCAGTAATTGTATGGAGGACTTTACTTTCAAACTTTATTTTCTATTTATTTATTTATTATTTATTTATTTATTTTCTTCTCGATTCTTTTTTGTTATCACTGCATTGTACACCATTAGATTCTTATTTTGAGAGATTTTTTAGGATTTCAATATTCTTGATAGAGATAATGCTCTGCTCGCTGAGGTTATACGCTGGTGTAGTTCAGTCCGTTGAATTTTGAAACTGTCTACTTTGGGAACTATTGCCATCCACGCGTACCTCCATGCCGTTATTGTATTTTAAGTTATTTACCTTATTAATTTTTTTATTGATTGACATTTACAACTATATATAAAATACAATAAGCAAATTTGAAGTAAGATCATATTGATATGATACAGCATATAGAGAAACTACCCAGTAGTAGAACTCTAAAAACATTTTACCATATGAGGTCGCGAGGCCATCTTTTTTTCAGGCGCCTCGGACGATTGCCAGGAATGGAAGAGGAAGCAAGGTTGGAAACTAGGTTTGGGTGGTTAGGGAGTTTATTATGGAAGGATTGATACCTAGTTAGGACTAGATCGATTACATATGGAACATTAAGGTCTTTATGTATGATTTTATTTGTGAGAAAGTAAACAGCATCGAGGATTTTACGAAGGATCATGGATAGTAAGTTAAGGACACGAGAGGAATTCGAAGGTTTAGTGGAGTCCTATAGCTCAACTCCTTATGTCCAGATTGGCCTTATTACAGTCATGTAGATCATCAGTCTTTTGTAATGACTTGGAAGTTTAGACCGTTGGTATAGCACTACTGATTTTTCAATGCATTTTCCATGAAATGTTGCCCTTTTAAAAAGCTATCTCTGGAACTATTGGACGTAAATAGCTCTATTAAACCTTATATTTCTACTCAACAAATTTACTCTACATTAAATGATATTATATTAGAATTTCTAGTGTTTAAATTAAAAAAATATATTTTTAGATCCATAAGACGCACATATCGGCCAAAACTCAAAATAAAGGAAATTTAACTTACTATAAAGTAGTTTATGACACTTATCTTCGTAGGGGTAGTAATTTTTATGATATTCACATATGAATGAAAATTTGTTTGAACAAAAATAAACAGTTTATTTTACAAATTTCATATAAACTATTATTCTTACGAAGATAAACATCATAAACTATTTTATAGCCCATTAAACTAGCTTTAATTTGGGTTTTAATAGACATCTTTACGTCACATAGTTCCTGATATAAAGGTTTCTCAAAATAAATTCACAAACTAATGATCTTTCAGTAC
>NW_027112778.1:20475-20916 GCF_000696795.3 Halyomorpha halys
AAGTTAAGTAGTTTTAAAAAAATGAGGTAAAATAACGGACTTTTTTCTCCCCTTGGGTTCTTTCTCCCTTGAACATGCCTTCTGCAGTGCTGCGTACACCAAATACTAGAAACATAGACAGCAGCTGCCCAACGTAATAGAGCGTGGGTTCGATTACGGCCCATTATTGCTATTATTGTTCTTGTCCACGAACTAATTTCCAGCCTAATGCCCTCTCCTTTTTTCCCTTTAATTATCTTCCAGGGAAAGGAGGCTATTTTACTAAATACGCTGCTTTTTTCCCCGAAACCCTTTAACCCCAATTCTTTGTGCTCGGGCGCCACTAATCCCGATTTCTGTGTCCGTTTAAAAAAGAGAGTAGTTTGCTCCAAGTACTGTTATAGGTTCTTTAGTATTTTATTTATACAGATTGTTTGAGTAATCCAAATGAGGTAAGAATGA
>NW_027112778.1:22908-23619 GCF_000696795.3 Halyomorpha halys
ATAGGACAAAAGTGACTCAATTAAAAATATATATAAATTATTTTATATATTCTTGTTTGAGAGTGGTTTAGTTTATTCTTAATTTAAAACAAATTTAATCCTTTTTTTTCTCTCAACTTTATTCTTTACTACTTTTCCAACGTTTCGACCCTCAGGCTATAAGGTTATATGGGACTAATGCAATTAGCCTGCATTTTTAAGATTTGAAAAAGGAAATGACATCAATATGAAGGTATCCTTGAGAATGGCCTGAGGGTCGAAACGTTGGAAACGTTGTAAAGAATAAAGTTGAGAGAAAAAAAAAGGATCAAATTTGTTTTAAATTAAGAATATATAAATAAATTAAACTAGTAATACCGCTACGAGCCATGAAGGGTTAAGGGGTGAGGGTTAGGGGGTACTTTGTGAGAAAGTACCCTGAAGGCCTCCAGAACCCACAGGGTTGACTCACGGATACACTGTAACAAAAAATAATTATCTGGCTTAGTCAAATAATTATCAACCCAAGCCGATTCACTTTTATTTATTAGCCCCACGAAATGACAACTTAACTTGACTTGTCTTTATGGTTAGAATAGGGAGTTAACCTATAAGGATATAATTCCTGTCCCACTCCCTTATTTCATTAATGTTAAGGAAGGGGTTAAACAAAAAAAAATAAAAAGAAACTAAATTTTAATAATAACCTCCCATTCGTTGCAGATTTGACCC
>NW_027112778.1:24699-25242 GCF_000696795.3 Halyomorpha halys
TTGAGCTCTGGGGCTCTGCCAAGCCATCAAATTCCTCCCGCATCCAATCCTTACAATCCAAAATCCTACGTAAAATCCTTGATGCTCCTTATTACATTACAAATAAACTCATTCGTTGCAGAATTGGCCGAAAACAGATATGCGTCTTTTCATTCCAAACTCCGTAATCCCTGATAATCCTCCAAGACCTCTGAAAAGAAGATGGCCACGGGACCCTCTAATTTAAATTAATGTTTGAAGTACCACCGATGGGTGGTTCCTTCCCAAGATTTTCAAGTGTATATGAAATATAAAACATATTTACTTATTATATTATTTTGTACAGTTTTAAATTACATTTAATAAATTAAAAAAATACATATTACTTGCGATAAGTGATGTATGAATTAAGGACTATTCTGTAAAATGTTTGACCTTAATATATTATATTCTGGTATTATATTTTTATGAGTTCTTCCTGTTTCCTAAATTCAAAGAAGACAATAACCGAATCCTTTCTAACCATATCCTGCTATAACATTAGCGACACGCCCAGCGACGAGA
>NW_027112778.1:25292-27091 GCF_000696795.3 Halyomorpha halys
CAATCCCTGATAATCCTCCGAGGCGTCTGAAAAGAAGATGGCCACGGGACCTTCTAATTTAAATTAATGTTTGAACTACCACCAATGGGTGGTTCCTTCCCAAGATTTTCAAGTGTATATGAAACATACTACATATTTACATATTGTATTATTTTGTTCAGTTGTAAATTATATTAAATAAATAATTTAAAAAAATAATAATAATAATAACCAATTGACCTTTTCCTTTACATCCAATTCGCATTTGTTTATTTTATGGAATTTTACATTACTTTTAATAATATTAAAAATTCAAAAAAGTAATTTTTTTCTTAATAATATCTTTTGAATGACCCATCCAGAAGCCCACCACCCATCAGCATTGTCCCAACATTATTCAGTTCGATGTTCAATGGTGCTTAAAGAATTATTTTAGTAAAGAGTATTTCAGAAAGGAGTATTGTCAAGAAATAGTTTAAAGAAACTTCGCTGAATAGGTCTAACTGACCCTGACCACAAGATCGATCGGCCAACGCAGGAATATTAAGAATTCATAGTTGAGAGAGGAAATGACTGCTTCGCACCCTAACACTTCGGCAATCCTCGGCGCGAAGTAGGCGATGAAGGCAGCTCGAAGGTGGAAGATAACCGTTATTTGGGGGGATAACGATGGGTGAGGTACCTACTCTTTGCTCTACCAGGGAGTAGCACTGTCATTATTCATTAGTGTTTGTCCTAGCCGATAGAGGGTATGGTGTTTAATAACAGTAGCGGTGCACGCACAATCCTGGAGTTCACGCTAGGCAATACTAGACCACTTTCTTATTAAAAATGTTTATAATATATATTATTGTCATTTTTTTTAAGAAAGGAATAATTATAATTATTTATTTATTGAACTTATTTATTGAATTTACATATTTTCTATTTTTTTCTTGACTTACGGCTACAGTAACGGAATAAATAATTATCTGTCACAAATGGATTCGAACCTGGATGCTTGGAATAGCACAGTGCCGTACCACTGAGACACTTCACTCACAAATATACATGTATATATGGGCCGTCCTTAGCTCAGGTGGTTGAGGCGCAGGTCTTAGCTACCTGAGAACTGAGGGCGGCGCCAGTTCGAATACGGCCTGGCGAACGTACTTCTTAACTTGACCCCCACCATAATTTGAATAGGCTGACCACCTCTAGATAGCCCCCCTGCATCACAGAAATGAACAGAGAGAGAATAATATATATAAATATATATTCTGTGGGAGTGTGTGGCTAAGTGGTAAGGCACTATGCTACTAATTTAAGCTTTGCAGGATTTTATTCGTTGTTATTTGCATTATTTTAACTAAACTTTTTTTTGAGAGAAGATATCATTTCATTTTATTTTGTCTATATATTTATTGTTATTTTTTTAATATACTAATACTTGTGATGGAGAGCGGTGTAGCTCAGTGGTAAAGCACTGTGATACAAAATCCTAGGACCCAGATTCGAACCCAGCTATAGCAGATCATTATTTTCTCTTTTAATTTAGCCATGAGTCAGCTCTGCGGGATCGGGTGTCCTCCTAACCTCATAAATGGGTACTTAATTCGGTAAAAATCTTTACGATCGAGCGTGATTCTGATCAAAGTACTGTACCCTCAAGGTCAGCCTTTCATGAGTTGTAGGAGTACAATTTATAAATATATATTACTTCCACTAACGCCTGTTGAACAAATTCGATACTTAGGACTCCATCTTGACAAGAGACTTACTTGGAATTCACACACAAGACTGAAACGACAAGAAACTGCTCGTAGATTCCGATTGCTACA
>NW_027112778.1:28546-29158 GCF_000696795.3 Halyomorpha halys
TTAATAACACTTTTTAGACGCCTAGGATTATTATTTTTCTGAATTTTAAGTTTAATAAAAATTTAACTTTATCTTAACCAAATTTTTTAATATAGTTTATAAATATTTTATATTCTGGTATTATATTTTTTTGAGTTCCTTTCTTTTTTCTTAAATTCAAATAATCAAGATAATAACGGAATCCTTTCTAACCATATCCTGCTATAACATTAGCGACACGCCCAGCGACGAGACAGGTATCATATAATTGTAACGATTCCTGCGGTGAGCGGCGAGCGGCGAGGTGTCGCACTAAACGGTTCTCCATCAATAAGTTAGCCCGCTCTTATCTTTGATGCAAAGGACAACAGTGCTTGTTGTGACTGCCCTCTATATCCAGGTAATGGCTTTCTGCCTCTGTCCTTTCACATTATTAGCTCTCAATGACTTTTAATTATGTCATTAGCGGCATGCGAGCAGAAATATAAAAACGAAAAAATTACTCCGTCACGTGGAAGTGGCCTCAAGACTCAAAGGATTATTTTTACCACCCATTATTATAATGAATTAAAAGGAAACAACCTTCAGCAGCTTAATTATGCAGACATATTTTGAGATGGCTAAATGAGATAA
>NW_027112778.1:30554-32023 GCF_000696795.3 Halyomorpha halys
TTACATAAGGAACATTTAGGTCTTTATGGATCGTTTTATTAGTAACAAAATAAGGAGCATTGAGGATTTTGGATTGTTAGGATTGGATACGAGAGGAATTCGAAGGTTTAGTGGAGCCCCAAAGCTCAACTCCGTATGTTCAGATGGGCCTTATTATTGTCATGTAGATCAGTCTTTTGTATAGTTCACGTATGTCGTGTGTTGAGATTTTGTTTTCATCTGAAATTAGTTTTCATTTTATAACTTGAATGTTGTGGTCGATGTTTGAGGTATATAAAACCAAAGTTGTATTAATAGGGGTATTCATGATATTGTGTTAAATGTAAAATGTTTTACTATGTTAAATGTTATAAGTATAGCATTGTGAGCAGCCCTATTTAAAGTCATGTTAAATGTTTAATGCATAAGAGCTCTAGCGGATTTTCTGAGCAGCTTATCAGTAATATTTCCTTCTAAAACTTTTGGTTATTGTTTACAGTAAAGTTCTAATTACTGTAATTTATTACAACAGGCCTAAATAGAAGGAAAAGTGGAAGTTATGTGAAAGGTTGGCTATTGAGTGCCTTGCTGATCTTCTGACTTGTGAGGAAGAGAACCAAGATGAGCTAATTTACAACTGTCATTACATTATTATTATTGTTAGCAATTGCTTTATTGGTAATAAAAACATTCAAAACAATATACTAACACACTATAAGGAAGTAATCTATCATGACAACAAATAAAACGGTGACAAGCTCACATGGTCTGTTGTGTGACGTCATTCTCCATTTAACAGACCTAGTAACAGACTCTCCACCATGTTAAATGTTATATCGTTTAAACATGCTAAATGAAGGAAATATTTCTCCATTTAACACAACTTTTTCCATTGAATACATATTAACATGTTAAACTAAAAATTATTAATAGTTAATGACGTTTATCTTCGTTGGAGAAGTAGTTTCTATAAAATTCGTCAACATTGATTCACAAAATATTGTTTTATTTGGGAAAAAATGTGCTTTTTGAAACAGTGTTTCTTGAAAATTATTGAACGTAAAGAACTAACTATATTAGAGCTAATATTTTATAAAATTTAAAAATAGTATAAAAAGTAAATAAAGAGACGGACAGTTGACTGAATGATCAATGATCTGAATATAACCCTAATTATAAATATTTATATAGTTTAATGTTATATATTATATCGTTTTAACATGCTAAAGGATGGAAATATTTCTCGATTTAACATAGTTTTTCCATTTAACACACTTTAACATGTTACACTAAAGATCATGAATACCCCTACAGAGTGATATTCGAAGGTTAGTGTTGTTTGTTGTCACCACCGTATTGGTGGAGGCGCTAGTTGCAGTGCTTGGAACAGTGGGTTAGTTTATATTCATAGTTTAATATTATATATGTGCGGTGTCTGTGTCATTTTGATTAGATTATTAAATTATTCAAGAATAATCGACCAAAGAAAA
>NW_027112778.1:37049-38172 GCF_000696795.3 Halyomorpha halys
AAATGTTTAATGCATAAGAGCTCTAGCGGATTTTCTGAGCAGCTTATCAGTAATATTTCCTTCTAAAACTTTTGGTTATTGTTTACAGTAAAGTTTTGATTAACGTAATTTATTACAACAGGCCTAAATTTAAGGAAAAGTGGAAGTTATGTGAAAGGTTGGCTAATGAGTGTGCGAGAAAATCTTGTGAGGATGAGAATCAAGAAGAGCTACTTTACAACTGTCATTACATTATTGTTATTGTCATCCATTGCTTTATTAGTTATAAAAACATCTAAAACAACACTAACACACTATAAGCAAGTAATCTAACATGACAACAAATAAAACGGTGACGAGCTCAGATAATCTGTTGTGTGACGTCATACTCCATTTAGCAGACCTAGTAACAGACTCTCAGTCATGTTACATGTTATAACGTTTAAACATGCTAAAGGATTGAAATATTTCTCGATTTAACATAGTTTTTTTCATTTAACATGTTACACTAAAGATCATGAATACTCCTACTGTGTGATATACGAAGGTTAGTGTTGTTTGTTTTCACCACCGCATTGGTGGAGGCGATGATTCCAGTGCTTGGAACAGTGGGTTACTTTATATTTATAGTTTAATATTATATATGTGCGGTGTGTGTGTCATTTTGATTAGATTATTAAATTATTCAAGAACAATCGATCGAAGAAAACAGAATATTATTTTTACAATACAACCGTAAAACAAAAACTTTTTTTTAACATTTATTTATTGCTATTTACAACTATACATTATAATACATTTAGTAAATCTGATCTAAGTTAAATTGGAGTTTTACAGGCGCGTAGAGAAACTACCCACTGGTAGCACTCTAATGACACTTTACATTAGCTGGTCCCGGGGCCATCTTCTTTTCAGGCGTCTCGGAGGATTGTCAGGAATGGAAGAGGATGCTTTAGGTTAGAAACTGGAGGGTTTGAGTGGTTAGGGAGTTTGTAATGGAAGGATTGATAAACAATAACTTTGAAACTACAAAACTAAAGCAATAGTATCGTGATGTAGACTTACATACACTTTATCCAGCGTCAATTAATTAAAATTTATCAGCTACAGGATAAATAAAAGAAGGCGCCGATAGAAGATGGAG
>NW_027112778.1:38772-40343 GCF_000696795.3 Halyomorpha halys
CGTGATGTAGACTTACATACACTTTATCCAGCGTCAATTAATTAAAATTTATCAGCTACAGGATAAATAAAAGAAGGCGCCGATAGAAGATGGAGGTGGTGGGGGGCCAATCAGATTGAGAGGGCCCCCCTAATTGGTGCTGTGTACCCTCCTCCCCCCAGGTTGATGGCTTGTCCCATTCGATACATCGCCAACATATCTCGACTCGGTAACATCGAGTCTCGATTAGGGGATGCGGTAGCTATTAGTGGGGAGGGGCTTTGTGCAGATTGCTTCTCTTGTAGTCTGTAGATTGGATCACTCCCTCTCCCTCCCTCTCTCTCTCACACTCTCTTTCTCTCTCTTTACTATCCTGATGCTCAATTAAAGAGTGAAAAAGAATTTTTTTTTTTTTGATAGATTTATTTATTGATACTACAATATTAATATTACAATCTGCCACACAGTTGTGGGCAATAGGTAATAGTGATGAATGATCTCATACATACTAAAATTAAAAAAACTCTCTTAAAATATATACAAACAAAAGAATAAACAAGATGAACATAATCAAACTATCTGTATGAAAAATAAATAAAATAACATAATGATAAAATAATATATACAATATTTACACAATCGACATGAGGACCCCTGAGCCCACTCTATCCCCCACGTGTGAGGGGTAGAGCAGAGCTCAAGAGATCCCAGCACAACCCTCTCGCCGCATCACTGGTAATGAGCCATGATAACGAACTAAAATTTGTTTTCTATATAGTCATTCACATATCTGTAAGCTGAAAGGAAAGGTCATTTTTTACCTTTTGCATTATAACACATTTTTACTTAACAATATAAATTATTACTACAAGAACAGTGTTCCTACCACAACACGTCAGTCCGATTGACAATCATCAATTTCAAGCAAGACTGATTCATTCACGAAGACCCCTATCAGTCCGATTGACGCTTACTTTTAAATGAGATAACCGAACAGTAGGGATCTTGTACAATGTCCATTTAGATTTGTAATTAACATATAGTTTGTTTAGCCATTATTTTGCTTTTGGCCTGCAATGATAAACTGAAATGCACGTTATAAATTAAATAAATACAAAAGCCCGGTGGGGAAAAACTGCAGTTATTTCGCCCCATTTTTTAATTATTTTTATTCGCAATTAATGCTCCTTGGTTCATAAGAATTAGTTAATCGCATCGCGACTTACAAATGATTATATCAAAAAACGGTTCATGAAGTTCCACTCCCCGTTGCCAACAGCTAAAGGAGCAGTGACCTACAACCTGGGAAACCCAACCTCAACCTGAAGACTGAAGCCCAGACTGCTGCAAGACATTCTTTTATAAATTTTTAATAAATATAAAATTAATTCATAGTTACACTACCTCTATTTACTTATTATTATTTATTTTCTCTCTTTTCTTCTCTCTTCCCTTTTTCAAATTAACTTGTTACTTTTTACTATTAGAAGACAATTGTTTGTTTTATTTAAGTGTACCAATACCATTATTTTTTGTTTTTTTACTTTCCTCTTTTGTTAAGAAGCATTATTCTTATCTATTTATTTTATTAT
>NW_027112778.1:40614-44924 GCF_000696795.3 Halyomorpha halys
AGGTAGGAAAACCGCACTGACGGTTCACTACTCAGTTTTCCTGGCCGTGGCCGCCACCCATTCGGGCATGAGTAGTTTATAACGTTTATTTTCGTATGAGTAGTAGTTTTTATCATATTTCCATATGAAATTTTGTCCAAACGACTAGAAATCAATTAATTTTTTTAAAAAATGATATACTAGGTCCTTTAAGTAATATCCAAATGGCTTTAAGCCATTGGTTTTTCCCATCGTTATCTCTAAATTTTATCAATTTAATTTATCAATTCGAAAACGTTTGTTTGTATGATTTGTTTTATTGTATTATCGTACAAACATAGGCAAAATTTGGTTATATATCTTCATCATATACACACTCGAACATCATCATTTACAAAGTCAAATATAGGTTTAAATATTTTAGAGTACAAGGATAATTACTGTTGTTTGAAGGACTAAGGGTTTTGTTTTTGTAATAATTCAATAATATCATAACCTTGAAATAATTATAATAATTTATGTTTTTTTTTTATTAATAATTCATTTCGAATAAAACGTAATATTTGGCTTTCTTCTTTACATTTTTTATTCCTATCAAATTGTTCCTAATGATTTAAAAGTGGATAAATAAATATTTAATAACATGATGAGCGTTGAATTGATCATAATAGCGACTAGGCCTACATTTCGGGCCATAAATAAACAACAGAGCCCTATCAACCAATCAGGTTACGAATTCAGAACTGACCAATAGCCCTGTCTAATTTTACCGGGAAGACAAATAGCGGGAAAGGGTAATTTGGCGGGTAAAGTGAAACAATTGGTGGCCCTTGAATGATGAAGGAGTGTCCACAACATCTGCTCGAGTTTGGACAATAATGCCTTCATCGGGGCCAGATAGCGCTGCATGAAATATATATCGAGTTAAGTGTATATCGATACTAAATAAATTGTCGGTTGTACTCGGTTATCGATTTGTTAGTATAGTGGCCCGTATATCGGCGTGCAGTATGTATTACTTATACGATTTCTACAGTTCGCTATGACGTAATTTGATGGAAGTACCCTTTTTAGTATTCTGCAACATTTCATAATGAAAATGTGAAATATTTTTTAATAATTATTCACTATTTGTTTGTTTTTCACACTGTCTAGTTATGGCTGCGATTTCCTATGGTCATACTTTGCCATCATTGTCCATCTAAGTCCACGGCCTTCAACATTAACACCTCAGAGAAATAGACATAATTAGTTTCAACCAGGAGGCGTCCTTCATTTATTGTTCATGAAATAATTTTATTGTTTTGTTAAAGAAGATTTATTTGATTCGTTTAGTTTGTCATATTTAATTTCACCTATTTTCTCCACTGTTTCATTTTATAAATTCTTATTTATTTTTACTAACATTATTACATGCATTATTGTTATAATTATACATTTTCCTAGAATTTCCTTTTTTTCTTCATTATTTTTCAAATCTTTCAATTGCGATCAGCAATAAAAGCAGAACCTAGCGTTTCGGAAATTTCTTTAGACATTGGATTCCATTCGCAACACAAAATTATGTTTCTCCGAATCATAAAATCTCTCGAAACAGTTCAAATACTAGCATAAGATATAGTTAAAAAGTTTACAAACCGAAACCTAAAAAAAAATTCAATTCATGCAAAAAGTACTAATAAGCTTAATTATTTTTTTCCCTGTTCCCCCCACCTACTGTCATCTTAATCGGTCCAAAATGACGGAATATAAGGTTAATAAATTTTGTAAAAAAAAAAATGAAAGGTTCTATAGATAGTATCGATAGTAATACTTCGATGTAATTCAAACTATCGATTATAGCTCATTCCCAATATCCAATAACTATTATTCGGTCCACATGCAAGCGGTGTTTTCCCACATGAGCTCCTGTTTGCGAAAGACCCGAGTATCCATTACCCCCATTGGCAATCCGGAGAGGAACGCCGCTGAAGATATCCCTCCGGAGAAGATATTTCCCAACGAGAAGAGCTATTACATAGGGTATTACCCCGCGATTACCCGAGACCTCCGAACGATAGCCGAGACCTATTACTGACCCCAGTAGTACCGTAGACGGCAATACCCTCCTGGAATCAATTTGACAACTGCTAAAGGTTAGGTCTTAGTTCTTTCGAAACATAAACACAAAGCAATCTTTAAAGCTCCATTGCCTGCTAAATCATTACAAAGGATTTGTGTCAGGCTACAAATGGATTTCCAAGACTACTCAAGGTCTAATCAATACAATATTGTCCATGAAATACTTGAAAAATAAAAACTTTCTTCAGCAGTTTCTATTTAAACCTTGATATTATCTTTATTCAGATGTTATTACGTTTTTGCAGAAAAACGATTAATAATTGTAAGAATTAATTTGATTGCATTATTATTATTATAATTATGGGCGTATACAAGGAAGGGCACTACTCCCAACTAGAAATTAAAAAAAAATATTATCTTAATGAATTGGTTTTTTCAATGAATAATTGTAATAAATAATAAAGCACTGCTATAATTATACATAATTTTCTTGAGATTTTGGTTTCATTCGCCTTTTACATCCTGAAATGTCAAAACATGAATTAACAAGGCTTGTATCCCACCCTTGTTTTGATTCTTGGTAAACCCTTGATTAAAATACAAACTAATTTTACTCATTAATAATACTCTGAACTACTTCTGGACAAACAATTAACTTGGAATCCTCACACAAGACTGAAAAGACAGAAAACTGCACGCAGATTTCGATTATTACAGCACTTACTAGAAAAACGGTCTAAACTTCCAACTCATTACAAAAGACTGATCTACATGACTGTAATAAGGCCTATCTGGACATATGGAGTTGAGCTTTGGGGCTCCATTAAACCATCAAATTCCTCTCGTATCCAATTCATAGAATCCAAAATCCTTCGTAAAACCCTCAATGCTCATTACTTTGTTACAAATGAAATCATCCATAAAGACCTTAATGTTCCCTATGTAACTGATCTAGCCCGAACCAGATAGTACAAGAGCCGGAAAGAAAAAAAGGCATTTATCTCACCCCAATTTTTTATTACTCTAATGAAAACTATGTATAATTACTAGTCAAAATTGATGAGTCTGCCTAGTATAGGTAGGGGGAATAAAAAATGGCGGCTGTTTTAAAACCTTAAAAAAAACATTAATTATTCATTCGGAGCTCTTATATCTTAAAAACTACACTAGAAAGTCTAAGAGAACATTATTTAAAGAAGAGTAAATTTGCTGAAATATTAGCCCTAAAAGAGCTATTTACGTCCAATAGTTCTCGAGATATAGCTTTTTTAAAAGCAAAATTTCTTAAAAATCTTCTGAAAGATTAGTAGTTAGCTAATTTATTTTGAGAAATCTATATCTCAGGAACTATGTGACGTACACATGTCTATTAACACTCAAATTAAAGCTAGTTTAATGGACTTGTATGACCTTAACCTTAGTAGGAATAGTAGTTTTCATGATATTTGCTAAAATAAATTGATTTATAGTTGTTCGGACAATAAGTTTTATTTATAAAAAACTTTATTTCAGAAACCATTGGACGTACAGATGTTTGCCAGCGCTCAAATTCAAGCTAGTTAAATTTACAACAAAATAGTTAATTATATTCATCTTTGTAGGAGTAGTTGTTTTTATGATATTTAACAAAATAAACTCACAAAATGTTAATTTATAGTTGTTCGTATAAAAAGTTGGATTTTTGAAAAAATATATCTCTAGATCCATAAGACGCACATATGTCTGCCAACACTCAAAATAAAGGAAATTTAACTTACTATAAAGTAGTTTATGACACTTATCTTCGTAGGGGTAGTACTTTTTATGATATTCACATATGAATATAAATTTGGAAAATGAAAATTTGTTTGAACAACTATAAATCAATTTATTTTAGCAAATTTCATGTAAATTACTACTCCTACGAAGATAAATATCATAAACTACTTTATAGCTCATTAAACTAGCTTTAATTTGAGTGCTAATAGACAACTTTACGTCACATAGTTCATGAGATATAGATTTCTCAAAATAAATTCACTAACTACTGATCTTTCAGTACGTAACATACAACTCGATTAAGGCTCATATTTTAGAAAATTTGCTCTTCTTTAAGTGATCATCTCTTAGGTTTTCTTGTGTTGTTCTTACTTTTTAAGATATAGAGTTCCTAATGAAATTTTTTTTTTTATCGCTTTGAAACAGCCGCCATTTTTTATTCCCCCTACCTATACTTGGCAGACTCATCAATTTTGACTAGTAATTATACATAGTTTCATTAAAGTAATCAA
>NW_027112778.1:45459-47346 GCF_000696795.3 Halyomorpha halys
AATGTAAGAAACTACAAAAGAAGAAAACAGGATGCAAATCGAAATATGTATTTGTATATATATGAGCTAAAATAAAAAAATTTCAGAAATAGAGGTTCGGGAAAAAATATCCATCAGTGACGAATTAAATTTTTGGGCGGTCATTGCAAGAAGCTAAATAATAATAAAAAATATTATATTACTTTTTTATCGAATTATTATTATCGATATTATAAATCGAGTCCTCAATCTCGAAAGGAAGAGTGGATTGACTCGGGGATTCAAGCACTACTGCCACAGATGAATTCTTCAATAATTGAGTAGTGTGGTTTCACGTGCAGTAATCGGCGCTGTTGGTTACATGACTAACCCTCCGGCCATATGCTTCGTCATCAATATTAAATCTTACTAAGGCATACTTAAATGTATTTATTTCTTTTTTTATTTAACACAACAAAATAATAACTTAACAAAGTTAAAAAAAACACAAAATAATAAAATATTTTTCAGTTGGATTCGACGGAATAATACGTAAGCATTCCAAAAATGTATTGTAATATATAAACAATTATTTTTTTAACTGCCAGAGAGAACCGTACATTCTAGCTGATGATAAAAACTCAAAAAGTAATTTTCAGAACATTACAAAACATTATTTTTTTAAATCTATTTATTAAATGTGATTTACAACTGTACAAATAATAAATACAATAAGTAAATATGTTGTATGTTTCATATACACTTGAAAATCTCGGGAAGGAACCACTCATTAGTGGTACTTCAAGAATTTATTTAAATTAGAAGGTCCCGTGCCCATCTTCTTTTCAGACGCATCGGAGGATTACCAGGAATTGTTAAGATGATAGATTAAGAATTAATAGGTTAGGATGGGCAAGGAGTTTGGAATGAAAAGCCGTATATCTGTTTTTACGGATGAGTCTTTGTGGATGTTTATTTCTAACGTAATAAGGAGCATTAAGGAATTTACATAGGATTTTGGATTGGTATTTGATGGTTTGGTAGAGCCCCAGAGCTCAATTTCATATGTCCAAATTGGTCTGATTATTGTAGTGCATACTACTTTTTTGTAGTGAATGGGAAGTTTAGAGCGATTGTCAAGTAAGTGTTGTAGCAATTGGAATCTACGAGCAGTTTCTTGTCGTTTCAGTCTTGTGTGTGGATTCCAAGTAAATCTCTTGTCAAGATGGAGTCCTAAGTATCGAATCTGTTCAACCGGCGTTAAACAGTAATTTTAAGTCTTTAAAGTCTTAATCTTTTGTTTCACTTTATGATGTATGATTATCATAGTCGGAAGCTTTTCCAAAATGTCCGCCATATACCAACCAAATACCATAATAAACTACAGTTCTAAATAATGAACCATTGAAAGAAATTTTTCTAAATAATGTACAAAATATCTTTTGCCTTTTTCATCAACTGTTGATATGAGATGTATTATCTTTGTTCTCCATTTAATTGATGAAATGTTTTTCATTTTCGATGATGTCTAAATAACTGAAAATTTAGTGATTGACTTCAATATAATCAAAATGATGAGCGTTTTAAAAGCCTTTATTAGAGTATCCCGTACTGGTATATAGTTGAGAGATGGCAATATATTTAGTGGAGAGAAGAGGTCGATAAAATAGAATGTTCTAGAAGCTAGATAGCGAGCGAATAGCCAAGATAGGAACGGGGACCTATATTGATAAAGGGGAGCATAAAGAAGACTTTACTAAGTGCAAAGTGGGTGGAACTGAAGTGACGACAGTTACAGATAGCCAACCAACAGGGATATGGTTTACTATTAGTGTATCGCTTCATATACTAACTATATATGTCACAATAGTGTATATATAGCAAAATATTAAGCAGATATATATTGAGAAAAGTAGAGGAAACAAAATT
>NW_027112778.1:48418-50248 GCF_000696795.3 Halyomorpha halys
TGTGATCAGTCTTCACTATTACCTATTGTGCAACAACGTTGAGGCAGATTGTAATATCTACCAATAAATAAAGACTTGAATTAAAAAACGCAACCCTCCCATCTACGTTTCGGTCTACCCCTCCGATGTTTACCCGTTGGTTCAGTGTTTATTAACATTTCAGGGATCCACTCGTTATTAATCCCTACAACCTTACACGCCCATCTTATATGATACAATACTATAACATGGATTATATTTACATGGTGCAGGAGGTTGAGACGCAGGTCTTAGCAAACTGAGAACTGCGGGCGACGCCGGTTAAAATCCAACGTGGGGAGTGAACTTTTTTCATTTCGTGGCGACCCCGTGAAATGAAAAGCTTGACCTCCCACCATGGTTAGGACAGGTCGGTTAACTCTAGAGATAAATAAATATTTTTCTATTTAAACTAAATATTTATTAATAAAAAATTAAAATCTGAAACGTTTCAACCCATGAGGACGCAGTACTTTGTAAGGAAGTACTGTTACTAGACTAACGGTTGTGCAAGGAGGTGATTTGGTAAGAACCTGCTCGACCGCCAGATTTGTACCCAATTTATGAGGCTGTGTTAGGACTCCGGGAGGGCTCCAGAACACAGGGTTGACTCAAGGCTACAGTGTAACAGAAAACAATTTTCTTTCCAGCCGGATTCCAACCCGGGTCCTTGGAGTTATTAGCATCGTGGCCCTGCGTTCCAAAAATATTTATAATAAAAATAAATATTTTCCCTAATAAAAACTCTTTAATAGTTATTTAGTCTTTTTTGTTTTTCATCTTGAATTTTAATAAATATATAAATTTATATGGATAAGCACAAATTAGGTTTTTTGAAAAGGTTTCTTGCTAAATAAAAAAGTTCATATATTTACATACATTAAAAGGAACAATTATATATGACAATAAACGTAAATTACAATATTACAATATTCTAGAATACAATTTATGATTGTGCAACATATGTACGAAGTTGCTCAACATCATTGCTAACAAAAACCGGTTTCGTTCGAGACTGACAAGCAGATGTCAAATCCCTACTTACAACATACCTACTTAAAATACCAAAGGATTTAGGTAATAAATCATTAAATTCCCCTTCGCATGCTTTTGCGCAAGCCAACCTAAACACCATATAGGTTATTAATAACCGTATGATTAATATCTTTAAAACAAGCTATCATAGCTCAAGATTCCAAAGAAAAAGTAAAAACCCTTCGAGAAATGAAGTCGGTGATTTAAAAAATTTCAAATAAGAGTTTTTTTAAGTAAGAAGAGAGAAAAAAAACGAAATTTTGTAATTATTTTAGGATATAAAAACTAAGGAATTTCGAAAAGTATTTCCTTTACGATTAAAAATTATCGATGTTGTGATTCATTTTTGTTTGTCATATTGAAAACATCAAAAAACTATCAAAGATGGATAAAATGAGAAAAAAATTGTTTTATAATAAACATGTATCTATAACAATAATAATAAAGGCCTAACGAACCCGAAGGTTCGATGCCGATACCGCTCTATGCATAAATCCTTCCAGTGATGCCCCTCCTAACCCAATTCTACTAAATCAGTTTAACGCAATCCTCCCATCAACGTTTCGGTCTATCCCTCGGACGTTAACCCGTTGGTTCAGTGTTTATTAACATTTTAGGGATCCGCCCGTTACTAAGCCCTACAACCTTACACGCCCATCTTATACGCCGCAATGCTATAACTTGAATTATATTTACCGGCTGTAGGTCCCTTAATTCAGCGTTGTGTAATCTTTTAAATTCTCCCGTTAACATGTATCTATCGTAAAAAAAAAAAAA
>NW_027112778.1:50356-51553 GCF_000696795.3 Halyomorpha halys
AATCATTATATGTAATAAAATTAGTGACATATTGCAAAAGTCATATTTAGTATCTTTAAATATTAAATAACCTAAATATCTTAAAACCAGTCGTATTAATTATTATTAATTAAAAATGCTTTATATTAATAATAACACCAACTACAAATTATTTACATTACTCTCAAAAAGTTTATTTAAATTCTCCAACGTTTCGGCCCTTAGGCCATTATCAAGAAAACAACCTAAACATTATTCTCATATTATTAACACACTATTCCCTTATATATAACACTAATATTTCTAAACTATAAAAAAAAAAAAAAAGTGTTGATGCATTAAAATTATACATATTTGTAAGTGGAAAGCCATTTCATAAAATTATAATAGGAAACTTATGATATTATTTTGATAATTGATTTCGCTTTGAAGGTTGACTTGGGAAATTGGTCTGTATAGAAAAAAAAATTTAGTGATATATGAAAAATCAATAATGAGGTATGTTAACAATATGAAAACAATTTTCATGGTTGTTCTCTTGATAATTGTCTAACGTTGGAGAATGAAATAAACATAGTTGAGAGTAGAGGGATCGTTTGAAGATAAATAATTTTTAATTAACAATTTATTGTACAGGCTCTATTTGTATGATGGCCTCTCCCAAAACAAGTAACCTTATTATAATTATTCATAAATAACGATGTAACAGTAGAATATATCTAAAGAGTAATCGAGGAATTCAAAACGAATAACACTTAAGTAATTAAATTTAATTATTCAACATTAAAAAAAACTTTCATAACCGCTATCATTAATCTTAGTTAGTTTATTTAATTAACTAGATATTAATTTAATCCAATTATAATAATAATATTCAATATATAATAATATTTATAATTATTATTCAAAACAATATTATGATGCTCGTTGCACTAGACCTAAGACTGCGACCCGGAACAGGTTGTGGCCTGTGGTTGCCAACCGCTGGAATAAACCTTGATTGCAGTTATTTACAAACAATTGAATAATATTATGATTTAATTTTCATTTATATTAAATATTTTATTACATTGAATAAGATGATTAAATGATATTTTTTTTTTTTTTATATAAACATTAAAATAATACCAATTACAATTTCAAAAATTAAAATTAAAAACAACAAACAAATAACTAAACTTAATGATCTTTTTACTGGAAGAGTCTTATGGAATTAAA
>NW_027112778.1:51603-52313 GCF_000696795.3 Halyomorpha halys
GAAAGCAACTTGAAAGCAAGCTGTTCAACCGATTCATTTGAGCAGCCCTGATGAAGCCCTACAAAGTGGGACGAAACGTTGGAAAATAAATAGTTGTAAACTATTTTTATTTCTCCTTTGACCGCAACCCTGACCATCTTCTTATATATATTTTATTTCTTCTTTTCTTTTTACTTATTTTTACATAATTTTAACCGTACCTTCATTTACCTTTTTATATTTTATTATCTTACTATGTCAAAATGTTTTTAGTTGTTTTTGTATCTTTTTAGCCCAGCTGAAACTCTACAAAGTGAGGCGAAACGTCGGAAAATAAAAAGTTCTTAACTATTTTTGTTCTTTTTTTTACCACAACCCTGACCATCTTCTTCAAAATAAGGAAATTATGATCATAAATATTAGGGGGATTCATGATGTTGTGTTATATGTTAAACGTTTTAACATGCTAAATGTTATAAGTATAGGATTGTGAGCAGACCAATTTAAAGTCCATGTTATATGTTAAATGCAGAGGAGTTCCTAGCGGATTTTCTTGGCAACTTGTTTTGTAACTTTGTAATCATTACGAGATAATAAGATCTCCAACAGCTGAGTCACATCATCTTACCTCTACCTCTCTTATTCCTTGTTTCATCTCCTAGTTTTTTTGTCCATTGCTTTATTATAATTAATATCTATTACTATATTAGAGTTAAAAAAAAAAAAAAAAA
>NW_027112778.1:58673-59707 GCF_000696795.3 Halyomorpha halys
GGATAAGCGGGGTTCTACTGTGTGAATATAAGATATATAAAATATAGAGAGGGAGAGGGCTTGCTGTACTATTTTACCCCGAATCCTGGACGCCGCGGAACCACCAGTTTTCGTGAGAATATTGTAAAGAGTCCGAATGCAAAAAAAAAAGATTAACATCTATGTATTTATAGTCGGATATCTATTACATTAATAGATTTAATAGATAGAGAACAAGGATTTATTCTTAATTTTTATTAATCGTAAAAGTAACGTTAAATCATTATATGTAATAAAATTAGTGACATATTGCAAAAGTCATATTTAGTATCTTTAAATATTAAATAACCTAAATATCTTAAAACCAGTCGTACTGAAATATAAATTGGGACATTAGTTGATCATTTGTAATAAATAGAGGATGGTCCGCGAGGCGAAAAAAAAAAAAGTTGCTCAAATTAGTACACAATTTTTTTATTATACACCAAGGTTTCGTATCACGTTGCAGGGCTTCATATATTTATGTTAGTATGGTAATACAGACGTAAACTTTACCCCTTGTCCACCTAGTGGTGGACCAAATGCATTTTACAAATTATGCAACTGTTCATTAAAATGCGTTCATCAGTTAAACTCAATTTTTTACGATCCATTTTTATTATTCAGCCTTATATGTACAATAAAATATAACAGATTGATCGTATGTAAATCAAATATAACACACTGATCACTAAATTTTTTTTTTATATGATAAAGAGATATAATTGTTATGAAAAAAAAAGATATATACAAACAATAAAAAAATTATATACACATTTTTTTATAAGGGTTATATATCCTTTTACACGATCTTTTCATATAACTAACTATACAATCATAATCTACTTAACAATGTTTTTATTTTGTTTTACTTAGCCCCGAAGTGTGGGACGAAACGTTGATGTTTTGATAATTAGCAACCTTTTGGACCACAACCCTCATCTTCTTACAAACAAACTTATTCAACCTGCTTTAAATTGGGTCAAAACTTTTATATACTTCTTTAAAAATTCAAG
>NW_027112778.1:59757-61421 GCF_000696795.3 Halyomorpha halys
AAATTATTGTAAATTCTTTAAAGGAATTATTATAGGTATTATGGTTTCTCATTATCTAATATATAAAAATTAATATTTTATTTATTTTTCCTAAATGTTTATGATTTTTACGGGAAGTTTATAGGCTGTTTCGATTTTTTCGGTAAAAACTAAATTTACTAACAAAATTAGGCATTTTTAGCGCGTCGTTAAGAAAGTATACATTTCTTTCATGATTATTATTTATATGTCAATCGATTTGTCTCTTTCTGTAGAATATGAAAAAATAATTACTAATAAAAATATTTTTTGAGATCATGGTACTGGGAACAGATGACTTAAAAATATATATAATAGCGTTGATATATAAATTTTCACAAAACATTTTAAGAAGAAATATATAATATTTAAACAAACGAAATTAAAGAAGATGGTGAGAAACCAAAAAATTGATAAAGTAACTAAAAAAAATATTTTAAATTTATCTAATACATAATTATCTACATATTAACTATATATTGTTTTGTTTTCAATGTTAATTTTAATTTAACAAGTATACGAGTAAAATTATTATTGGAGTTTTTTCTTTTTTACTCACCGAATTAACTGGTTCTCTCGCTTAACTAGTAATATCTCTCAGTCGGATGGATAAGCGGGGTTCTACTGTGTGAATATAAGATATATAAAATATAGAGAGGGAGAGGGCTTGCTGTACTATTTTACCCCGAATCCTGGACGCCGCGGAACCACCAGTTTTCGTGAGAATATTGTAAAGAGTCCGAATGCAAAAAAAAAAGATTAACATCTATGTATTTATAGTCGTAACAATAAATCATTAAATCTGCTAAATATTATTATGTTTTGTTTGTTAGCCCCCTTTTTTTTAATATCCTTAATTCATTTTTTTTTTCAAATACAAATAGAATTTGTAAAATATATAATTATTATGTAATCATTAATATTAATATTATTACAAAATTATTGTAAATTATAATGGTTTCTCATTATCTAATATACATGATTTTTCCGGGAAGGTTATAGGCTGTTCCGATTTTTTCGGTAAAAAATAAATTTACTAACAAAATTAGGCATTTTTGGCGCGTCGCTCAGAAAGTATACATTTGTTTCATGACTATTATTTATACGCCAATCGATTTGTCTCTTTCTAAAGAAATTGAAAAAATAATTACTAATAAAAATATTTTGCTAGAGATCATGGTATTGGGAACAGATGACTTAAATATATATATAATGGTGATATATATAAAATTTTACCAACATAAGAAAATAAAGAAAGTGGTGAGAAACCAAAAAATCGATAAAATAAAAACAAATAATTGGATTTTTGAATTATATAAAAAAAATTAAAGATCGTTAATACACTGTAGTTTAATTAAAGTACCTAAAAAAATATTTTAAATTGGTTAAATACATAAATATCTACATATTAAGTTTTGTTTTCAATATTAATTTTACTTTAACAAGTATACGAGTAAAATTATTATTGGAGTTTTTTCTTTTGTACTCACCGAATTAATTGGTTATTTCGCTTAACTAGTAATATCTCGGTGTCTTATCTCAAAGTGGGACGGATAAGCGGGGTTCTACTGTGTGAATATAAGATATATAAAATATAGAGAGGGAGAGGGCTTGCTGTACTATTTTACCCCGAATCCTGGACGCCG
>NW_027112778.1:62324-66789 GCF_000696795.3 Halyomorpha halys
CAAGGTTTTGGATCATGACGGAGGGGTCCACCAAGAGAATATTTTCCAGGGGGTATAGGAAAACATCAGGCTTAACAACACTGCACTTTACTCTTTAAATTTACCGGCGATAAAATGGAAAAGATATTTAATATTAATATTTAAAATTAACTCATAAAAAAAAATATAAATATACACATATGTGACTCTGTTGCTAATTTCAAGATCGGTTCTATACCGTAGTTTAAACATAATCCCCCGTTTAACTTAGGTTTTTCCTTTCTAAGAAAATAAGAACTAAGACTGACCTGTGAGCCTCTCTTTGATGGCATGGGAGGCGAAGGCGGCAGCCGCTGCGGCGGCGGCACTGCTGTAGGCGGCCGGGTGGACGAGCCCCCAGGGGAAGTGGCCCACGGGCGGGGGCGGTGGGGCCCTCTGTGCGGGCACCCGGATGACCCCGGCCGGCCGCTCCTCGCCCAACAGCCGCGAGATGGAAAACGGCAACGCCACCGGCTGCTCCTCATCCTCGGTCCCGTCCTCATGTCCCGAGTCCACGTTGATCTCTTCTTCGTCCTCGCTTGCTCGAGGGGACGTCATGGCACTAGCTCTGCATCACACCCACTGACCGGCCCCGCCCTCGCCTCTTCCGCCCCTCCACTCCGGCCACGCCCACCGCCCCCCACCACGCCCCTCTCGACCAATCCCCGCCGCAGAATTAATTATAACCCCCTACGAGGAACAAATGTAGCCGAATCGGCTCGACCATTAGGCCATATAGTGCCCCCCCCCCACTGTATTCATTGGATTTGTGGTCTGGCTTGACAACCGCGGGTATGATCCCCGGCCGCAGCGTGCACTACATCCCCTATTCAAAGCATTGATCAGGATCCCAGCTTAGGAATCATTTAGTAAACCAGCTCTGTTCAAACTTTAAAAGAATCATTATAGCAACCTTCTACCGAGAACACCTCTCGGCGAAACCGACACAATCTAGGCAATCCTCTCCACTATATCCAGGAATTTTCTACTGCAATGGATAAAAACTTTATATTAAATAATGCCAAATCTTCACAGCTACTGAAATTGGAATGGGTAACGCAACTGCATTTTTAGAAGCAGTATTGCTCCAGTATTTTTTTTTTAATTTATTTATTTAATGTAATTTACAACTGTACAAAATAACACAATAAGTAAATATGTTGTATGTTTCATATACACTTGATAATTTCGGGAAGGAACCACCCATTGTGTACTTCAATTATTTAATTTATTTAAATTAGAAGGTCCCGTGGCCATCTTCTATTCAGACGCCTCGGAGGATTATCAGGGTTGTTAAGGATAAAAGATTAAGAATTAATGGGTTAGGATGGTTAAGGAGTTTGGAATGAAATAACGCATATCTGTTTTGGACCAATTCTGCAACGAACATCTCATTCTTTCTAAGGTCTTTGTGGATGAGTTTATTTGTAACGTAATAAGGACCATCAAGGATTTTACGTAGGATTTTGGATTGTAAGGATTGGATGCGTGGATGAATTTAATGGTTTGGTGGAGCCCCAGAGCTCAATTCCATATGTCCAAATCAACTAGTTTTTTAACAACGAAAATTTCATTTTTAAAAAAAAATTGATTAATTAATCATTGATTTCAAATGTTTTCAAATAGTTATTATATGAGACTTAATAGTTTTACAGAGAAATCAGTTAATCCAGGACTACTTTTGCACTCACGGATAATTATTTTTATTGTTGAAGCAACTTTTTAAAAAAACTGTTATTTTTATTTGTTTTATTGATCATGTAGATTTATTAATCAATTTTTAAATCGAGTTTAACCAGAATCTCTTCCGCAAGCTCTCTGATGAAGACCTGTAACTCAGATCGAAACGTCGGCACAAATAAATGAATAATTTTTCGTTTATTTGTGGTTTTTTTTTGCTGATCCAACGCCCCCCATCCACCAGACCATCTTCTCCACTTGTAAGTTGATTTGCTTTACATAAAAATGCCCTTAAAATAAATTATTAAATAAACTAAAATAAAATTGAGAAAATGACAAACCTGATATGTAGGTAACACGATGTATTATTGATAAAATGGATGACAAGATTGCAATAGATAGAGAAATTATGAAAAAATAAATTCAAAGAAATTATGATAAGTGAAGCAGTGGATAAAAATTGATAATTTAACACAAGGTGATGAAAGTTAATTAATTAGAGAATAGTGTTTCTCTAATTCAATTACGTTTTGTAGGTTAATTATCTGAGGGATATTATGACAAAGGCAACCTTTTAATGACATTTTTTTAGATGTGATATTATAAATGAGGTAGAATACTTCACGATTCAGAATGTTTTTAAAAATAATTTTTAATTGATTGATTGTAATGGACAATATCAATTAATAGGTATCCTTGAAAATGGCCCGAATGGCCGAAACGTTAGAGTTACAAGAGAAAAAACGTGTTGAGGCTATATATTTCTAGTCTTTCAATATTAGATGAGGAGTCCATAAAAGACGCTTTTTTTCTTTTCTTTTTTTTTTTTTTTTTGCCAAGACTCCCATTGGAGTTCTATACTGCCTAACCATGGTTTGGGGTCAAAGTTCTTCATTTTGTGGGTCCCAACGTTTTCCAACGTCCCAGGCCGGATTCGAACCGGCACCGCCAATAGACAACAGATTGGTAAGACTGTGTCTTAACCACTGAGCTATAGGCGGCCCCGAAAAAGCGTGTTGAGGCTACATGGATATTTTTTATTAAAATTGATAATATACCAGTAGTTTCTAGTCTTTCGATATGAGATAAGGAGTCCATAAAAGACCCTAAATAAAGTTATAAATTAAATTTATAATTAATTAATGTCATGATGAAAATTAAATTTATTGTAAAAAAACATTTCTTTTAATAATAATTATTTTTAAGTTTTCTCAATCACTTCTTGTGTGCTCTACGCTGCTAATAGTACAAGAGCCCAAGTGGAGAAAAAAACCCATTTATTTCACCCAAATTTTTGATTACTTTAATAAAAACTATGTTCAATTACTAGTCAAAATTGATGAGTCTGCCAAGTATAGTAAGGAAAAATAAAAAATGACCCCTAGTTCAAAACGTTAAAAATAAAATTTCATTTGGATCCATATAACAATACTTAAAGATTTAATAGAACATCATTTAAAGTAGAGTAAATTTGATAAAATATGATTCCTAATAGAGCTATTTACGTTCAATAGTTCTTGAGATTTAGCTTTTTTAATAACAACATTTTATGACAAATAGTGAAAAATTAGTAGGTTATTAAATTTAATTTGAAAAATAAATATCTCAGAAACTATGCACCATTCAGAAGTCTATTAGCATTCAAATTAAAGATAGTGTTATGTACTATAAAGTAGTTTATGGCGTAGGAGTAGTAATGTTAATAATATTTGATATAATAAATTGATTTCTTGATTGTTCGGATAAAATTTCATATTCATAATTCGAATTCCTATGAAAACATACTACTATACTATACTACTACTACGAAGATAAACATTATAAACTAATTTACAACACATCAAACTAGTTTTAATTTGATTGCTAGCAGATATCTTTACGTCTATTGGTTCCTGAGACTAATTTTTTTATAAATCAAAAATTTTGTTCTAACAACTAAAGATCAACAACTTGTGAATTTATTTGGGCAAATATCATAAAAACTACTATTCCTATGAAGATAAATATTATAAACTAATTTACACCACATTAAACTAGCTTTAATTTGATTGCTAGCAGATATCTTTACGTCTATTGGTTCCTGAGACTAATTTTTTCATAAATCAAACATTTTGTCCAAACAACTAGAGATCACCAACGTGAGAATTTATTTTGGCGAAAACTGCTTGAAGTACCACCAATGGGTGTTTCCTTCCCAAGATTTTCAAGTGTATATGAAACATACACCATATTTACTTATTGTATTTATTATTTGTACAGTTGTAAATCACATTACCACTACAATAAAAATACAAGTCAAAAACTCCTTAAAATGCAGGCCACTACAGAAGAAGGAAACATTGCAGGACTAGAATATATATTCATGCTAAAAACCATAAATGAAATTCAAAAATAGGGGTTATGAAAAAAAATCACATTAAATAAATAAATAAAAAAATTTTTAGCAAATATTAGGTTGGGGAAAAATAAATCCATTATTTTTACGTGCAATTCAAGACTTTATCTAACATGTTTCGGATTGCCCGATTTGGGTCAAATCTGCACTGTTTTGTTTTATAATTTGTTGCCATTTTAAAGTTAGCTTCATAATGCCTCTCTAATAGAAGTCTTCGTTCCTATTGCCGAACAACTATAGTAACCAATTTTCACAGTCTTCTCTTCATGTCAATTTCTTATCACCAAGGAAGTTTTGCAATGCAAGAAAAAGATGATAATTGCTTGGTATCTGGTCCGGGCATTAAGGTAGATGCATCAAAACTTCCCAACC
>NW_027112778.1:66839-69986 GCF_000696795.3 Halyomorpha halys
AAAATTGATGAGTCTGCCAAGTATAGTAAGGAAAAATAAAAAATGACCCCTAGTTCAAAACGTTAAAAATAAAATTTCATTTGGATCCATATAACAATACTTAAAGATTTAATAGAACATCATTTAAAGTAGAGTAAATTTGATAAAATATGATTCCTAATAGAGCTATTTACGTTCAATAGTTCTTGAGATTTAGCTTTTTTAATAACAACATTTTATGACAAATAGTGAAAAATTAGTAGGTTATTAAATTTAATTTGAAAAATAAATATCTCAGAAACTATGCACCATTCAGAAGTCTATTAGCATTCAAATTAAAGATAGTGTAATGTACTATAAAGTAGTTTATGGCGTAGGAGTAGTAATGTTAATAAATAACTAAATAACCTACTAATTTGATATAATAAATTGATTTCTTGATTGTTCGGATAAAATTTCATATTCATAATTCGAATTCCTATGAAAACATACTACTATACTATACTACTACTACGAAGATAAACATTATACACTTATTTAAATTTACAACACATCAAACTAGTTTTAATTTGATTGATAGCAGATATCTTTACGTCTATTGGTTCCTGAGACTAATTTTTTCATAAATCAAACATTTTGTTCTAACAACTAGAAATCATCAACTTGTGAATTTATTTTGGGCAAATATCATAAAAACTACTACTCCTATGAAGATAAATACTATAAACTAATTTACAGCACATTAAACTAGCTTTAATTTGATTGCTAGCAGATATCTTTACGTCTATTGGTTCCTGAGACTATTTTTTTCATAAATCAAACATTTTGTTCTAACAACTAGAAATCAATAACTTGTGAATTTATTTTGGCAAATATCATAAAAACTACTACTCCTATGAAGATAAATACTATAAACTAATTTACAGCACATTAAAGTAGCTTTAATTTGATTGCTAGCAGATATCTTTACGTCTATTGGTTCCTGAGACTAATTTTTGTATAAATCAAACATTTTGTTCTAAAAACTAGAAATCAATAACTTGTGAATTTATTTTGGCAAAAACTGCTTGAAGTACCACCAATGGGTGGTTCCTTCCCAAGATTTTCAAGTGTATATGAAACATATTTACTTATTGTATTTATAATTTGTACAGTTGTAAATCACATTAAATATATTTAAAAAAATACAAGTCAAAAACTCCTAAAAATGTAGGCCACTACAGAAGAAGGAAACAGTGCAGGACCAGAATATATATTCATTATAAAAACCTTAAATGAAATTCAGAAATAGGGGTTATGAAAAAAAAATCACATTAAATAAATAAATAAAAAAAATTTTGGCAAATATTAGGTTGGGGAAAAATAAATCCATTATTTTTACCTGAAATTCAAGACTTTACCTAACATGTTTCGGATTGCCCGATTTGGGTCAAATCTGCACTGTTTTGTTTTATAATTTGTTGCTATTTTAAAGTTAGCTTCATAATGTCTGTCTAATAAAAGTCTTCGTTCCTATTGCCGAACAACTCTGGTAACCGATTTTCTCAGTCTTCTCTTCATGTCAATTTATTATCACCAAGGAAGTTTTGCAATGCAAGAAAAAGATGATAATTGCTTGGTATCTGGTCCGGGCATTAAGGTAGATGCATCAAAACTTCCCAATCAAGCTCCCGGAGTTTCTGGCGTTGTCTTGATGGAACACGACACCTCTTCTATTGGTCATTTCTGGTCAATCGCTAGCAACAAATGGTCCAGTTGTTGACAATAAAGATCCGAATTAAATGTTTGGCCCTCTATTCATTTCCCATATTCCCTCTACCTATACATGGTAGACTCATCAGTTTTGACTAGTAATTACACATAGTTTTCATTAAAGTAATCAAAAATTGGGGTGAAATAACTCTTTTTTCCTTCTGAGCTCTTATACTGTAAATTTGTACTAGCTTTTCTCCTGGACACTTACTAAGATCTATTTTATTCTGAAAAATATCGTGAGACATGAAGGGAGTTTTTTATTTTATCTATTTTTTCCTGTATCTACAATAATAATGATATTTTAAGAAGAATAAAGCAGTAAGGTTATTTTGGTTATGAATAATATTTCCATTAACTCCAGACAAAAATAGTAATAAATTCTTTAAAATGATAGGTTATTCCTGTTGCAGGTAATTTGCTTCCCTTTTAAAAATAAAACAAAGGAGAGAAACCCCTGAGCCATAAAGGAAAGGAAAGGATAGAGATTATCTCGTTCTATGGACGATTACCGTCCGAGTCGAATATCCTTTGAAGGCTTATTCAATTACAGATAAAGATACGCAAAAGGACAAAAGCAGGATAATATTAGAGGGGGAGGGAGAATATCCTTGATCTGGCGGATAGCAATTAACTCTATCTTGTCTTCCTTTCCAGCCAAGGACATTCCCTCGCTTCTGGACCGATCTGGCTGTGGGGTAGGTTTAAATCAATGATAGGAGGCAGGAAGGCAAATATAATTTCTCGACAATTTTTGACCGAATTGAATTATAGTTCTGGAGAACATTCCTTAAATAAAAGTTTTACTGAACATTTTTCGAAAACTGAATTTATAGGAAGTTTATAGTAAAAAAAAAAAAATACTAAGAATAATGCTTCCCAAATTTTCGGGTTATCGAATTATATGGGGAAATCGCAATCTATCATCCATCCTATTTCCTCCGTAGCGACATCTATCGTCACAAAAAAAAAAATATTCCGATATGCCTTGATGAAGGATATGCTTATAAATAGAAAAAGAAATGTGCCATTTTCCCTTCCGATCGTTTGAAAAGAAGATTTTCCCCAAAGAATTTTTATGCAAGAAATAGATTGTATACATATTTTCCAGTTGTTAATTATAGAATAAAGGAAAAGTCAAAAAGTCTGGCTGTTCCGTTACCTCTAATAGCTGGTCTGAAGTGCTATAAATTAAACCATAACCATAATTCATATGTACCTATTCCATACAGAATTTAATGTTCTCTAGTTTGAAGGAGATGGGCAGGCCTGCGGTCAAGAAGGAAGAAAAAAAAATTTTTAATTCAACGCTCTAATAACAGTAAAACCTCGATCAAAGGGTATAGATTGATATTTTGATTTGAATTTATTTACATGTTAATTAAACTTATCAAATGATCCTTAACAATAGTAGGC
>NW_027112778.1:71611-72088 GCF_000696795.3 Halyomorpha halys
GTGTACACCGCTAACTTATATATATTTATGTACAATAAGTGTATGGTATCTTTTGGGGGCGTATTCTTGGAATGTTAACATATCTTTTTTTCCAATGTTTCCGAATGGACTATGTGAGTGAGTATGTGTGTGTGTATGATCGGCTGAGGTCTGTTCCCCCCTCTTGGTGGATTCCTGCCAACGCCCATTCCCAACACTGCATGGATTTCTTCTGTTTCTTTTAAAAATGAGCCTATTTATATATTATCTGTCAACTGTCATTTGAGGAGTCTCTGTTTACACTTCCACTTAACAGCTCTAATGATAGGTCGATGATAGTAGGTCGAAATATCGGCAGAAAATAAATAAAAAGAACTAAAATTGTTATTTGGTGGTTGTCTATAGCAGATTGGAGGTCTTGGGAAATTTAAACTTATACTGTAAGTTTGTACTAGCTTTTTTTCTGGACACTTACTAAGATCTATTTTATTCTGAAAA
>NW_027112778.1:72218-73335 GCF_000696795.3 Halyomorpha halys
AACAAAACAAAGTACTTAGAAACCGTTTTAAGACTCCCAGTTTCCTTATTAAGTATAGACACATATATCGTTCCACACTTTCAGATTTTGGTAAAATTTTGTTTTTTGTTTTACTATGGTTTATGACATATTTGTTTAGTTTTTTAATAATAGAACTTTATTTATTGATAGATATTACAATCTTCCACACTATTGTAGGCAATATGTAATAGTGATGAAACAGAAGGATAAGGAAAATGAACATAATCAAACTATGTGCATGAAAAAATAAATAAATAAAATAAAAGAATCTCTAGTCAGATTTACACTCATATATACAGTATTTACAAAATCGACCTGAGGATTCCTGAGCCCACTCTTTGAGTTCCCAGCGCATCCCTTTCGCCGCATCACTGGTAATGAGCCAGTGGAGGCTGAGCAAGTACGCTACAGCCGCAAACACTCAAATAGAGTGGAGAATCAGACCACTGCCAGAACTCCAATTGTTCATTTTTATTTTACAATAAGTCTCTAGGCCACTGCAGTTTCAACCTTCTAGGTGGATTGTAGGGATGGGTGCAACTAGATAAGGATTGAACCGAAGGATTAGGGGTCTATGACGTATAACATCACCAAATTAATAGGATATGGTACTGATTCAACGCATAATTTAATGAATTTTTCGCTAGAATGCACTGGTTAAGACTTCTAGGCGAAAAAATACAAAAACAAAACAACACCTAATTCGTTACTTTATTAAATTAAGTCAGATTTTTAGTACCACTAGTAATGCGTGACAGAAATTAATTTTTAAAATTATTTGCAGATGTATGTTCTATGAGATGAATTCGGGCTTACTATACTAAAAGAATATATGGAAAAAGCTATTCTGTATTCAAACTAAAAATTTTGAATTTAAGGCTAAATGTATAACATACTGGGTAAATTAGTAGAATTTACTTTTTTATTTTCTACAGAACGAATAGTTCGATTTTCAAACTGTAAAGGGTATTTTACGTTGTTTAAACATAGGATTCATGCTAGTTTGTTTGTTTGTTTGGTTGTTTAGTGGCGCCAAACTTCATTGGTCATCAACGCCATTTATATTTTATTTAATTTTGCTAATATTCGTTAAATT
>NW_027112778.1:73640-75270 GCF_000696795.3 Halyomorpha halys
AGGGTATTGAAAAAAAAAAAAAAAATTCATGCTAGTTGTTTTAATTCCATTAATTAAATAATAACGAAAATAAAAGGCGAAAATATGAGTTGACGATTATATTTTTAAAATTTCGGATTACAACCATTAGCAGTACCGTTCACTGATATCAACAAGACATTTCGCGTGATTATTCCAAGTATAAAATCAATTGTGAAGAATCAAAGTTAAACTTTTTTCCTTTTATAATTTATTTATTGTAATTTATAATTTATTAACATCTCTAGAGGAGAAGATATAGAGGCCATCTTCTTTTCAGACGCCCAGGAGGATTATTAGGTAATGAAGGAGAGGTTATGGGACATTGAGGATTTTGGACTGCAAGAATTGGATTTGGGAGGAATTCGATGGTTTAGTGGGGCCCCAAAGTTCAACTCCGTATGTCCAGATAGGCCTTTATAATAGTCATGTAGATTAGTCTTCTGTAATGGATTGGATGTTTAGGCCGTTTGTCTAGTAAATGTTGTAATAGTCGGAATCGACGAGCAGTTTCTTGTCTTTTCAGTCTTGTGTGAGGATTCCATATCGAGATGTAGTCATAAGTAACGGATCTGTTCGACAGGAATAAGTGGGGTATTATTAAAGGATACTGTATGGGAAAGAGGTCATGGGTTTACGACGAAGGGTGAATGTTATTTGGTGGAATTTATTGGAATTAATTTTAATCCTCCAATTTTGGCACCATTCCTCAAGGGTAGGATTGGAGGGTTTAGGATACAATGTAAGTGATCATTGTTCACTGAAATATCAAAATTAGATTCTAATTAGTTTTCTGTTATTACTTATTTAGTACACTAATTTGTATTCATTTAATTTTGCTATTTAATTAGTGCTATTAATTACTATTATTATTGTTTACTAATTTTTCGTGGATTTTAGCCTTTTGGCAGTTTTTATTTATGTTTTATAATTTTTATTGAAGGTTATAATTTTTTGAAATTATTCACTAATTGGCACTTTCACAAAATAAGAAACAGAAGAATAAATAAATAATTCTTTGAATTAATTAACATTTCCGATAAAACCTGACAACTAAGTTACTTGTATATTTGTAACAAATTAGAAAAACAACGGAAAAAAGGAGACGCAAAAATGAAACCCTTATTTCGTGGAAGCATCCAGGGTTTCCTAGACCGGAGAAAATCAGTTTTTTTTTTTCCTGTAAAAGTCAGGGAATCCGATTAAAAATCTGGAAAACTGTCGCGGTAGAAAATACACTAATAAAATACAAAAATGTGATTTATTACGTAAGGATTTAATAATTAAATTATGTATTTACCACATTGATAAATAGTAAAATATTTCGGAATCACTATAGAAATCCTAAAAAAAGAAGCTTGTAAGTGCATAAGAAAATTCGATTTCCCGTAAGAATTCAACACAGATTTGGGCAAAAATTAGCTACAGTTGAAATTTTTTTTTTAATATATTGATATTTACAACTGTATAAAAAATACAACAAGTAAATTTGATCATAATGACACAATGATAATGATATGATACAGCATGTAGAGAAACTAGCCAGTAGTAGAACTCTAAAACATTTTAAAATATAAGGTCACGAGGCCATCTTCTTTCAGGCGCCTTGGAG
>NW_027112778.1:77185-77768 GCF_000696795.3 Halyomorpha halys
ATGGCAATTTCAGTTATTGGTTTCAACTATAGCTAATGTTTGCCCAAATCTGATTCAAGACGATTCTTTTAAATTTATAACACTTTTATTTTCTCAATACAAGAGTTTTCAGTGTGTAAATTGTTACCTTTTAAATTATGGCTTTATTTTAAGAATTAAATAAAACGTGATGCAGTCGAAAATAACAAGCAGTGGAAATATAAGAAGCTATTTAGTTAGCTTTTGCATTGAGTCAGATCTAACAAGCCGTGACTTCCAGATTTTTTCAGCATCTCATTAGCGTGCTATGCCATCATTATAGTGCTTTTTTCTGCCTTTCCGGTCTGTCTTTATGATTAATAAAGGAGCCGAATAGAAGAGCAGACAAAGAGTTTGAATTATTTTTTTAATAACAACTCTCGCAGCCAATGGACATGGCGTACGTCGTGGCTGTACTATCACATTATCAGGTTTTTAGTTGGTCGTTAACTTAACCGTCGCCATTTTCATTATGTTGAATATTCTGAAAACCTAAATTAAAAGACCTTATGTGTTTGTGAGTGTAAGTCAATAATAAGAACTTCGCTATTGACTTTCTCTTTTA
>NW_027112778.1:80713-81805 GCF_000696795.3 Halyomorpha halys
AAAAAAAAATTATAAAGTAACGAATTAGTGTTTTTTTTTTTTAGTTTTTCGCTTAAAAGTACTAAACGGTAGCAAAAACATCACAGTTTAATAAATTAAACACATTAAATTATGAAAGCTGAGAGATAATATGTGAACAGGCTCATTTTTAAAAGAGACAGACGGATGCAGTATATAAATAATTATTATTATTTTTTAAATAGCTATTGTTATTTCCTTCAAAATAAATAATATTAAACTCTGAATCGTATTCGTGATGAATAACATATTTAAGGTGATCAGTTGAGATAGAATTTTTATGTTTTCACATATTTTTACCTGACCATGATATCTGCGATTCCTTACTAACTAAAGATGTTTCAAGACATTTCTGGCCAAAAGAAGCCATTTTTATTTCACATATTTTTAAATATTTGACCTTTTTTACATATTTTGATGTAAATCACATATTTTCAGATATATTTGTTATTTTTAACATATTTTTAGGTATTTTGTCCTGAATCACATATTTCCTTAAATTAATTGTAAATATAGTATTTTTGGCCCAACCCTACAAGCGGTATATCCATATGGGTTTAACTGTATAATTTAATTTTTCCAAAGTTTAAGTTTTGTATATTTTGACAATATATCAGATAATATCACACAATTTTCGCTTATTGGCCTATTATCATTATTAGTCCTCGGCAGTTCCTGAATAGAAACTAAAGCAGTGCAACAAAAATATATTTCGTTTCAGTACTGTAAGATTGGCATTTGCTATAACTATAAATAAATCACGAAGGTAGAGCTATGAAAATGTAGGTTTATCTGTAACATGGAGGCAAATATTTACTCATGGGCACTTGTATGTGGCTTTGTCAAGGAGCAGGAACGAAGGGGGAATACAAAATCAGTGAAATTTAGAGAAAAAGTGAAACTAAATTGAAGTGCAAATTAAAATGCAGAGATAAAGATCTGAATATTTTAATTATATTATTTAAAAATTTTTTGAGACAAGGTAATTATTTATTAAATAATCAAAAATTAGTATCCAATTCTGTCTCAACACTTTATTTTTCAGTAGTCCAACGTTTCGGCCATTCTAGCCAT
>NW_027112778.1:82701-88567 GCF_000696795.3 Halyomorpha halys
TGCCCCCCAGTAAACAATATTTTAAATTTCTATGACTTAGAATTAATTCACCTAGATCGCCGCCTTACCTGGTAACCACCATATCAAGATCAAACTAACTCAAACCTACGCAAGGTTAGTAATGCTATATCCAATTCTAAATATAAAATCCAAATAAAAACGAAAAATAACTGTTCTTATATTTAAAACAATACTCAAGCCACTGCTGATGTACGGCTGTGAAGTCTGAGGAGCGGCATCCTTCACGAAAAGGAAAATAAATACAATAATTTCAAAATAAGGTCGTTAGAATCGCAGTTGATGCGTAAGAAATGGCCAGTTGCATCAGGAACTAAAAATGGAATCAATAGGCGACTTCATAAAATTCCACTCCTGCAACTTGGGAAACCCAACCTCATCCCGAAGACTGAAGCCCAGACTGCTGCAGGACAATCTGTTATAAATTCCATATTTATCTATTTCTATTATTATTATTACAACTATTTTATTTATTTTTCTCTTCGTCTTTTCTTAAATTAACTTTTTTTCCCATTAGGAGTCAAATTTATTTTAATATTTGATTAAATCTATAAATGTCATTATTTTTATTATTGAATTTTATATTCTCTCTTCTTAAGAACTATTAGTTTTATCATGGAGCCTTACAAAATCTCTATAATTATTATTTTCCCTACGTTCTCCATTTCAGAAGCCCACTTTCTTGTCATTTCTTTTATCTGGTTTTATTTTTTAAATTCTCATTCCCATTCTTAATTTTATTACTTTGTATTTTATATTTACTGTCCATTCTTTTTCTTTTGTATTTGTATATCTTATTTTTACTTTATATTCATATGCAACTTCTAACTAAAGTAAACTTACATTAATTACTTTATTATTAATGTTTCTATTCTATAATTTACACACCTCTGTAACCCAATTTATTTTGTATATTGTCTTTTCTTCATCATATTATTTATTATTATTTATTTAATCCACTCTTTTAACATAATGTCTTATGTATATTCTATCCGTGTATATGTATATATTTTTTAATAATCCCCCGATTATGTATATTATCATTTAATGTTTGTTCATATTGGCATTTCAACTGCTAAACCCCACAACTACGCTATAACATCCTTTCAACAGTTCACTATCGTACTGATTTCTAGTCTGAAAGATACGTTTCCTATCTTGTTCATTATCATCCTTTATTCTTGATTTTACTCTTATCCCCCTTTTTCCATATCTTAGTTTGTACTGTATTTTATATTTCTTCTTTTTGTCTATTATTATCTCCGTTTTCAATTATTGTCTATAACATTTTATTATTTTTATTTAATTTTTACGTTTCACAGTACATTTTTTCATTTTTCATTTATGTTTGTATCTTTTAAGTGCTTGTATTTTTTTTTAGCCCTGATGAAGCCCTGCAACTTGGGACGAAACGTTGGCTCAATAGTTTGATCTGTTTGAGTTTTTCTTTGACCGCACCCAGACCATCTTCCTTTTATTATTATTTTTATTTATTTATTTAATTTAATTTTTTATCTCTATATATTATTTTTATAACTCATCTTTATTATTCAGAATTGTTCAATATTTATAGTAATAGTTAGGGGGGTCTTTTTCATGAGATGAACCCCCCCCTCCTCACGTAATCAATTGTTAAACAAAAAGAATGTAACTGTTATATTAACTGTATAAGGCCAACCAGGCTGATAAGGTATTAAATAAAAATATAAAAAATATTTTTTAATTGTGTTAACTGAGTAAAGATTATTCAGAGAACATCTCGATATGTTTCCATTAGCATTACTTCCCCACTTTTGCTCCATTACAGAAGGCAATTATCCTTGATTTTGAATAGAATCCTGAGAAGAAGCGAAATAGTATGCTTCTAATTTCGACTATTCCCTTCTACATAACATTCATTAGTTGGGCGGATTCGATCCAGTGCAATTGTGAATACAATAGTAGAAGAAACAATACAGAGAGAATATAAGGCAGATTACAATGGCGGATAGAACAGTTCTATTAGGAGATAAGCTGATGGGTTTCCATGGCTGCGGTTAATCTAATTGCTAATGAGCTCATGGGATCCCTCAATCAATTTCCTATATCCCACTGCCATCTTGATAGCATTGCTCCATAATGCCGGCCTTGGCAAGCTAATTATTTGTTTCCATCATTGTCCAGTCTTTCTCAAGCCTTCGGCAGCGTTTTGAAACAACAGCAGTACGAATCTAGTCGGCTGTGTAATTGATCTAGGGTCAAGAAGATGGCCGCCGGGGAGTAAGAACCCTTTTCACTCTGATTGCTACTCAACAAACAACATTCCTCAACGCATTCTCTTGAGCCAAATAATAGATTCGAAAAGGTCAAGATATTGTATTTCGAAATATACACGTCTTGAAATCGTTGTTCCTTTTTCATTCTAAATCCCTGGCTTGTTACTCCAAACAACCCATGTTTGAAGATAAAATTACTATAAAAAGAAACCTCTATAGAGAGACATTCAACACATTTGCCTATGCCAGATTCACACCAACGTACTTGGATTGGCTAGTACAAGATGGCCTACACTTGTGGCCGAGCCAACAAGGGTGTTTTAATCGATTTAAGAACTTCCCCAACCTTTAGAATCGATAATTAACTCTAGTTTAAGATTGTATATTTTTAAATTTTATCGATTCATTGTAAACAAATTGATTCAAATGTTGTCAATTAATTCTATGTCGTGATGACATCAAATCGTAATAATAAACAATTTATATATCTTAATTTTTTTCATATATTTTTCTTAGTTTTTCATCTCTTAGAGACTAAAATTTATATTTTTTATTTTTCTTATGTCTACTTTTCTATTTTTACGTATTACGTGGACGCATCCTGTTCATTTTAAATGTAATAATGTTATTTCTTGTCGTTTCTTTTGTTGTTTCTCAGGTAGTTTCTATGTTGTTTCTTTTTTTTAGATAGTTATTGTTTTATATGTTATATAAGGGGATTTGTCGATAAAATGAAATAAGGGTTGTGAAAGAAAAAAATGAATAAATTGAAAAACTTGTATTTAGTTTGTAGACTGATATTAGTTGTAAAAGAAAACTGTGGAAAAAAAATGTTATCTTTCTATTATATTATATCATGTAAATATATGTAATTTATATGTCCGATCATGGATTGATTAGTATGGTGTGTAATGTAGCAACCCGATGTATTTGGGCAGCATGAATGAATAAAGTATTTCTGTCTCTTCTCTTATTTTTATATGATTTTTAACCACATCTTAGTTTACTTTACTTCTCTATCATCTTATTATTTTACATTTTCAACATATTTTCAGTTGTTTCAAATCTTTTTTAGCATTGATGAAGCCCTGCAAAGTGGAGAAACATTTGAAAATAAATAATTGAAAATTTTAATTGTAATAATTTTTGCTGCACACCGACCATCTTCTTACAGTTACATTCAATCATTTTGATATATAATTTTATCATTTATTTATTTTCAAGGAAAAAATCTTAATAAATCTTATTTCTTTTACTTGTATCTTTTGGACGACGTTTCGGGCAAACTGTCCAATATCCAGCCTATTTTATTCATTATTCTCCTCATTTTAAGAAATTTTTCCCGATTATAAAATATTATATTGCCAATAGGCTGTCTATATACTTTTCGGTAACTTACATATTGGATTCTCCTAATTTAAAAATAAATAAATAAAATCATTTTTCTGCTCTTTTAGTTCATTCATGTCAATCTTATGGGAAACCTCCTTATAACGTACAAAATTATTTTTAGATTTATTATACAGTTGTTCATTATTTTGTCGTATATATTTATGTCAATGTGGCATATTATTATTAATTATCTTGTAACAATTATCTTCAATAGATACACTATCTCTTTCTATTCTATAATATTATATTTATAGACTAATATTCTACCCCGGAAAGGTTCAATTTATATCACATAAATATTTAATGATACTAAAAATTTCCTTTATTTTAAAATTATGTACACTACACCGACGTTTTGGAGCCCTCCTCTGTCTTCATGGCAGGACTCTTCTGTCAGCTAACTCTTCGATAACTTAATTACACTGAAACAAATTGGCCTTCGTCTAATTCCTTGCTACGTTTGCAATTTGCTGAGCCTTCCACATTTTTATCAATTCTTTCTTTTGTTTATTTTTTCCCTTTTACTTTCCTTGCTATCACACCATTATTGCTTTCGAAAAAAATAAATAATCTAATAAAAAATAGAAAAAAAAGGAAAAAGAATCACAAAACAAATGAAAGTATAGACAAAGAAAAATATTGAAAAACTAAAAATATAAGGACAAAAAAAATGTATATACGTATTACTGTTATGTATTTTAATATTTAATTTCTATATCGATATAATATAAGAATAGCAAGCAATTGTGCAACTAGATTTAGTATGCTGTGCATACACAGGAACCTAATGCATTTGGGCGGCACTACTTTTTGAATAAACTGTTTCTCTCTAAAATTTTGGAGTTTTATCGAAATTAATATTTCCCGAAGGATATGGTAGAAATATCCATTTAATAATCCTAATCGTTGGGAGCGAGCATTTCCCCACCTTGAGCACCGCGGCCATGTTGGCCACTCTGTAGATAATGATCTCTCATTACCGGCTCAAGAATGTATCCTTCGATAAGGCTTTAATTCGAAAGGGCGAGCAGTGCCCCAGTAATTGTCTCCACTCCCATCATGGCTTCCTTATAGTCCTCAGGGTAATGGCTGTTTTTCTGATTCCTACGGGAATGAATAACCCGACTGATGGTGGGTTCGTGACTGCGGACCGATTGGGGCTACACGGAATACACGGGTCGGGGATTAAATATCCTGAGGAGGGGAAAAAAGTAGGATCCCTCCAGGAGGGGAGGAAGGAGGAAAAAAGTCGACGGTAATTTTTTCTCAAAGATCGAATCCCCATCTGTTCCTCTAATGTGGCCACCATCTTAACCTCCATAATGTATTTTAAATTTCTCCCTCATCAAGGAAAGTCATGGTTATATCAATGAAAAAAATTAAATGAAAAATAATTTATTATTCTTGGAATAGTATAACCGCAAATTTTGACTTATCCTTAGTTATATGTTTAGCGTTTACAGTTGCCCACGCTCAGCGGAGAAGGGGGTGAGTTAAAGGAAAATAATAATTTTTAAAAAAATATATAATCGCAAAATGAAAAAAAAGATAAAACAATAAAGAATTACTCCTTAGGCGCCACGTTATTTTTTCTTAGAAATAACGAAAACATCGAAGCATTATGCTCACAATATAACTAAAATATATCACTATATAAACAACTGTTGAATTATGACCACTGGCTAATACCTTTACATGTAGATAACAGAAAACCTAGGGGTGTTACCTACCCACCTGTTGAATTATCGTAATATTCCGTGACCAACAACAAAAAATATACAGAGTATGAACAAGGAAAAAAAAAAAGAATTCTTATCAATTAATAAAACAATTAAATCTTATAGGTTGACTTAGCCTTAACTTAAATGCTTAACCTTAATAACTATATTTACATTATTATTTTCTTATCCAGAACATGCTGGAGAAACGTCACTGCACTATATCCCCACTTCTAGTGTTAATGACCGTCCATTGAAGTAGAACACCATAATTTTGAAAAACAAAACCCATACGATGACATTTCTCATATGTTGCTATTTCGGTTCAAACAGTGAAGACAGAGGGCCTTTAAACTATAACCACTTCACATTGAACAATCGTAACGTGTTCCAAATTCAAACTGTCACCTTCACAAGACCAAAACCCACTCGTCTGAACATACGTGTTCAAAATTAAAACTGTCGCCTTCACCAAAAAAAAAA
>NW_027112778.1:89512-99294 GCF_000696795.3 Halyomorpha halys
ACCGACGTTTTGGAGCCCTCCTCTGTCTTCATGGCAGGACTCTTCTGTCAGCTAACTCTTCGATAACTTAATTACACTGAAACAAATTGGCCTTCGTCTAATTCCTTGCTATGTTTGCAATTTGCTGAGCCTTCCACATTTTTATCAATTCTTTCTTTTGTTTATTTTTTCCCTTTTACTTTCCTTGCTATCACACCATTATTGCTTTCGAAAAAAATAAATAATCTAATAAAAAATAGAAAAAAAAGGAAAAAGAATCACAAAACAAATGAAAGTATAGACAAAGAAAAATATTGAAAAACTAAAAATATAAGGACAAAAAAAATGTATATACGTATTACTGTTATGTATTTTAATATTTAATTTCTATATCGATATAATATAAGAATAGCAAGCAATTGTGCAACTAGATTTAGTATGCTGTGCATACACAGGAACCTAATGCATTTGGGCGGCACTACTTTTTGAATAAACTGTTTCTCTCTAAAATTTTGGAGTTTTATCGAAATTAATATTTCCCGAAGGATATGGTAGAAATATCCATTTAATAATCCTAATCGTTGGGAGCGAGCATTTCCCCACCTTGAGCACCGCGGCCATGTTGGCCACTCTGTAGATAATGATCTCTCATTACCGGCTCAAGAATGTATCCTTCGATAAGGCTTTAATTCGAAAGGGCGAGCAGTGCCCCAGTAATTGTCTCCACTCCCATCATGGCTTCCTTATAGTCCTCAGGGTAATGGCTGTTTTTCTGATTCCTACGGGAATGAATAACCCGACTGATGGTGGGTTCGTGACTGCGGACCGATTGGGGCTACACGGAATACACGGGTCGGGGATTAAATATCCTGAGGAGGGGAAAAAAGTAGGATCCCTCCAGGAGGGGAGGAAGGAGGAAAAAAGTCGACGGTAATTTTTTCTCAAAGATCGAATCCCCATCTGTTCCTCTAATGTGGCCACCATCTTAACCTCCATAATGTATTTTAAATTTCTCCCTCATCAAGGAAAGTCATGGTTATATCAATGAAAAAAATTAAATGAAAAATAATTTATTATTCTTGGAATAGTATAACCGCAAATTTTGACTTATCCTTAGTTATATGTTTAGCGTTTACAGTTGCCCACGCTCAGCGGAGAAGGGGGTGAGTTAAAGGAAAATAATAATTTTTAAAAAAATATATAATCGCAAAATGAAAAAAAAGATAAAACAATAAAGAATTACTCCTTAGGCGCCACGTTATTTTTTCTTAGAAATAACGAAAACATCGAAGCATTATGCTCACAATATAACTAAAATATATCACTATATAAACAACTGTTGAATTATGACCACTGGCTAATACCTTTACATGTAGATAACAGAAAACCTAGGGGTGTTACCTACCCACCTGTTGAATTATCGTAATATTCCGTGACCAACAACAAAAAATATACAGAGTATGAACAAGGAAAAAAAAAAAGAATTCTTATCAATTAATAAAACAATTAAATCTTATAGGTTGACTTAGCCTTAACTTAAATGCTTAACCTTAATAACTATATTTACATTATTATTTTCTTATCCAGAACATGCTGGAGAAACGTCACTGCACTATATCCCCACTTCTAGTGTTAATGACCGTCCATTGAAGTAGAACACCATAATTTTGAAAAACAAAACCCATACGATGACATTTCTCATATGTTGCTATTTCGGTTCAAACAGTGAAGACAGAGGGCCTTTAAACTATAACCACTTCACATTGAACAATCGTAACGTGTTCCAAATTCAAACTGTCACCTTCACAAGACCAAAACCCACTCGTCTGAACATACGTGTTCAAAATTAAAACTGTCGCCTTCACCAAAAAAAAAAACCACACTCGTCTAAAACGTATCGCTCGTGTTTTGTTTTTCACCATGACAACAGTAACACCTCTTGTCTACGCAGATATCACCAGTGTTTTTATTTCACCATGGCAACCGTAACACCAGGTCGTTCAAAAACATTGAGGCCGCATTTAATTACGACTTAATAATTGTAGGTTAATTATTTATGGTACAGAAGAAAACAATAAATAACTAAATACATAAAAAACGAGACAAAAAGGTTTTATAAAATGTTGAGGTTAAAAAACTTCCAAAGATGAATATATCTATTCTATACTTGTCTTCCCAGATCAACATCGTAAACCTCTATCCTCCTGTCCTACAATACCCTTACCTATAATTGATATAGATATAATACACCTACAATACTCATATAAATGCTCGTAGATTCCGATTGCTACAACACTTACTTGACCAACGCACTAAACTTCCCATTCACTACAAAAAATTAGTATACACTACAATAATCAGACCAATTTGGACATATGGAATTGAGCTCTGGGGCTCCACCAAACCATCAAATTCCTCCCGCATCCAATCCTTACAATTCAAAATCCTACGTAAAATCCTTGATGCTCCTTATTACGTTACAAATAAAGTCATTCACAAAGACCTTAAAATCCCATTCGTTGCAGAATTGGCCCAAAACAGATCTATGTCTTTTCATTCCAAATCCTTACCCATCCTAACCCATTAATTCTTAATCTTTCATCCTTAGCAATCCCTAATAATCCTCCGAGGCGTCTGAAAAGAAGATGGCCACGGGACCTTCTAATTAAAATTAATGTTTGAAGTACCACCAATGGGTGGTTCCTTCCCAAGATTTTTAAGTGTATATGAAACATACAACATATTTACTTACTGTATTATTTTATACAGTTGTAAATTATATTAAATAAATAAAAAAATATTTGTCTTCATTGTTCCTACAGACGTTGTTCCGAAACGTAGTACAAAATTGTAGAAAAATATAGAATAGATTATATTCATGTTTGGAAGTTTTTTAACCTCAACAATTTATAAAATTAATATAATCACACTTCCTGAAAAGAAAATCCAGAATAAAACTAAATGATATTTACAAATAATAAATGCCAATGTTCAATATTTATGTTATGTATACTATTATAGTATTGGTTCGGTCTGGATAAGCAATTGATGGTTAAACAGAAAGGTTTTAAACAAGGGGGAGTTGATACATGACGTATGGTAGAGGGAATGGAGTTCCAATGAAAGGCAGCTTGAGTAAAAAAGGATTTATCAAACGCAGCAGTTCGGTGAGATTTTAGCAGTATTCCATTAAAATGAACGGTTATGATAAACTACAAAAACATAATTGAGAAAAAGACGGTCGTGGATGCGGTCTGTAAATTACACAAATAAGTAAAACTAATTTATTGCCGACGTTTCGACCTGAATTTCAGGCCTTCATCAGGTCTGGAAAGCAAACACGAGATAAAAACCTCAATTCAGAGGGAAAAAAAAAGAAAATAATAAAAAAAAAAAAACTTGCTAACGTATATAACAATAAATTAAGTAGATAGAAGATGATATTAATAGAAAATAAAATATAATATTGAGTTAAGAATAATACAAAAGAAATGATACAAAAGTTACACCGTATTATGTTGAATAGCCGCCTAAATTCACTAATCTACCGGTCCTTTCTCGCAATTATCAATGTTAGCAATAATAAACAATAATAAAAGATATTAAAATAAAATAAAAAATTATGAATAAATAACGGGAAAAAAGAAAAATAGAGAAATCCGATTCGAACGCGAAGTTGGGGGCAAATGTAGGCTGGTAAGTAAAAGTTATTTTAAGATTTTTTAAAATGTTTTATAAATTAGGATATGCTGTCCTCTTATTTATAGAGAAAATTAATATTTCAATTTATAATTGAAATAAATTGATTATAACAATATCTTTAATTAGCTGCCGTATAGGCGATGTGAAAGGCGTACCCGAAGCATGAATTATATAGGAGGATATGATATGACAACTAGCTAAATTATTAAAGAGCCGAGGCAATACAGGAGGCTATAATACTCTCTTATCATATTATATCATGCCATTAATATAATTAGATTAATTTATAATAAAATTATGCAAATAATATTTGAATAATCAATAAATCCTTTAATAGTAGACAAATATGGATATGTCTTAATCCTTTCAATATATATATATAAAATATTGGAAGATCTTCGATTGATTGACCTTGTGCAATAATGAAAGGAAGATGGTCTAAGAAAAACTCAAATAATCGTTAAACTATTTATTATAGCCAACCTTTCGTCCCACGTTTCAGAGCTTCATCAGGGCTTTCATACTAGGATAGTCAATGTGAAGGTCGCTTTCGCATTGTAGTCTGAAAGCGCTAATGAATCCCTGCAACGTGGGGCGAAACGTTGGCTCACAATACATCGTTTATGTATAATGATTTAGCTATTAAAAAAAGAAGAACGAGTTGAAATATTTCATGAGGTGAAAAAATATTTTGGTTTTTATACTTATTCGTAAAAACTCAGGACTTGTTGACCGCCTACTAAAAACGGCATTAAACCCTCCACTCCCACCCTTCGTGGTAGCCTTACTTATCTTACTTTTCAAACAGATAATTATAGCGAGCAGGTTGGTGGATGTACGACATGGCACAATCTCACAAGAGGAGATCATAACACAAAAAAGGCAATCCTTCCCCGTCGGACCCGCCCCACTAGGACCCCCGGGGAGCAATGGTCCTATATCACTTCTGAAATATTATCTTAAAACGGGATGGGAAGACTTTATTATAGTTTAATCGAGCAATATTTAAAAAGTGCCTGAAATTGAAAAACGGCATGAATAAATAAATAATTATACAAATACAAACGACTATTTGAGTTTTTTTTTTTTATTGAAATAAAATATTGTAAGAAGTCCCCTTCCAACTGAAGAACAGTCGCTGCCTCACTTTGGAATGTGCTGATTTGGTTAATGAGTGGGCTGCATGTAATATAACTGAAGGTGAAAGAAATTAAATTTATTAAACAATTTATAGGGTTATGGACAGTGAACAAGAGAAAAAATGTAATAGAATATATGGAGTAATTATTGGATTATAAGGTTGTAGCCAAAAAGAAAATATTAGGTTAGATTTATAGGATTAGGTTAGATTTATAATTTTGAATTGGAGCCAGCGAAAATAGCAATATTGATGCGTCGATGAGCACGAAGATCCGGTTACTGTTTATTAGCACTGAAAAGTACAGTGAACTGTACTTGCACTGAACTGCAAGAGAATCACTCGCGCTTCCGGGACGGGGTAAAGCAATTTTAACTCCGTCAGAGATATGCAGGCCTCTTGTAACGGAAGTCAAAGATAAATGGCAATCTATGTGGAACGAAAGCCCAATGAGTAAATTAAAAACTATTAAAAAGTATGTCAAGCCCTGGGGTACCTCCAGTCGCAAATGCCGTAGAGTGGAAGTTGTACTGACTAGGCTGAGAATAGGTCACACGAGGCTCACCCACTCCTATCTTATATCAAAAGAAACGCCTCCGAACTGCCAGTATTGCAATTACAATTTAACAATAAGCCATGTTTTCCAACGTTATTTAAACAAATAAATAAATAAAATAATCAAATCAAAAATTAAATAAAATATAAATGGCGTTAATGACCAATGAAGTTTGGGGCCACTAAACAAACAAACAAGTACAGTGAACTCACTTAGGTGAACGTTGATGTGGATGAAGGCAACATCTTCTCTCTCTTATCTGCAATTCTCCTAGCTCCCGTCTCTAGTCAGGGAACCGCTTCCTTAAGTTACACTCGCATTATAACTTGAATTGAGGAGAAAAATGAAGATAATTTCTCTGTATCCCAAAGAAGGAATATGACCCTCTTCTCTCGTTTGCTTCTCTACCCATATTTAGCTATTGTTACTTAGTATATGCTACTTATACTTATAAGGATATCCTTGTAGCAAGAGGCCACATTTAGTTCATATCTTCTGCTTTTAAACGGAAAAAGTACAACAGTAACCATTAAATACTTCAATAACATGCCTCATTGAATTTTGGATCTTATTTTTCTTGAAAATTATAGTCTGTACACAACTCCTTCTTAAAGCTATCCTATTACTTACCTATATCTATAATGCTACCAATGATGGGAGAAATCCTATAAAAAACTTACTCTCTATCCAATCCTTTATTCATACCATGTTATTCCTGACCACCAGTTTGGATTTAGAACACCCCATTCTACTATACAAGTGACATTGTGTTCTAGATGTCATATCTTCCGCATCTGCATGAAAGTCTTTCTCGACGTTTAACAAGCTTTTGACCGAGTTCTGTATCCAGGACTGCTCTATAAACTTCGTGAATTCCTTCCATCTACATATTTCCTTTTAATCAGCTCCTACCTCTCTGATAGAACGTTAAAAGTCAATCATATCCTGGGTTACTCATCTCTCTTTTCTCAGTCAACCGGTTTTCCTCAAGGTAGTATCATAGGTCCCATTTTCTATACGGTTTTTAAAGCTGATATCCCAACTGGCCTTAATCTACCAACATACGCTGATGACACCGATGGACTGTCTGTAAACAACGACCCAACTAATGCATCACAAACTCTACAGACACACCTAATATCCATTTAAGAATAGTGTCACAACTGAAGAATCAATATAAATCCTTACAAATCCGAGCAGATCACCTTTACTCTCCGTCGTAAACCTCTACTATCCTGCCCTACAATATCTTTTTTAAATATTCCACTAACCCCTGTTTAACAGATTCGCCACTTAGAACTCCATCTTAACAAGAGGTTTACTTTAAATCCCCATACTAGAAAGAAACGACAAGAAACTGCTCGTAGATTTCGATTACTACAATACCTACTTGAATATTGCTCTAAACTTCCTATTTATAAAAACACTATAAAAAATTATGAATTATGATAATCATACCAATTTGGACATATGGAGTTGAGCTTAAGGGAGTCCACCAAACCATCAAATTCCTTTCGTATCCAATCTTTACAATCCAAAATCCTCCACAAAATTCTTGATGCTCCTTATTATTACGTCAAAAATAAACTCATCCATAAAGACCTGACACATCCCTTTAGTATATCCACATCCCTTAAGTTTTTATATTTCAGAAATAAACAAGATTAGAAAAAATAGTAATAATGTTTAGAATTACGGGAAAAAAAATTGCAACACTTAACCTGGGAAGTGTAACCTTATTAGTTGTTAGCTGAATGATTTGCATAGCGTTGCAACCTAATTGCACTCTTACCTAAACTGTAATTGCCAAATCCAGGTTTGTAATGGCATTTGTGAATGTATCAGCAATCTCAGAGCTAGCAAAGCCTTTTACCTCCTCAAGGATACCATTTTGAAAATTATAATACACAGTACAGTTTTGAAGATTCAATTTCATTCCGAATAGATACAGGGGAGTGGGCAGGAGGGAGAACTAATAAAACACTGTGACAATTATATATAATGCTCTTAACTAATAACTAGAACTAATAAAGCACTGCCACAATTATATATAATGCTCTTAACTACTAACTAGAACTAATAAAGCACTGTGACAATTATATATAATGCTCTTAACTAATAACTAGAACTAATAAAGCACTGCCACAATTATATATAATGCTCTTAACTAATAACTAGAACTAATAAAGTACTGTGACAATTATATATAATGTTCTTAACTAATAACTAGAACTAATAAACGTTCTTAAAATTTTAGTTTTATTCAACACGGGCGTACACAGCGGGGGAGGGGGCAGGAGGAAGAACTAATAAAGCACTGTGTCAATTATATATAATGCTCGTAACTAATAATTAGAACTAATAAAGCACTGCGACAATTATATATGATGTTCTTAACTAATAAAGCACTGCGACAATTATATATGATGTTCTTAACTAATAAAGCACTGCGACAATTATATATAATGTCCTTAATATTTTAGTTTTATTCTCCTTTTACGTACTAAAATGTCACAACCTGATTGACTATGGCTTGCTTGATTTTTTCCTGGGTTCGCTCTTGAATAGATGTTATAAACGTTCAATAATATTTATATTTTAAAATAATATAAATGTATTGAGTTTTTCTCTATTTGGGTTCCCTAGGCGCTCTCAAGTCTCCCGCTGGTATTCCGAGTTGAAGTGGCAATATCCAACCTCCCGAAGGAAATACCTCCTTGGCGTTTTCCTATTTCAAGTTCTTAACATCAAAAAACCTACCTATATCCTAGATCTCCTCACTCTTCGTTCATCCATCCACTCATTAAACACTAGATCCCATCGGAATGATTTGTATATGCCCTCCTATAGAACCTCCTTCTTTAGCAAATCCTTCGTCATACGTGCAACCTCCCTCTGGAATTCTCTTCCCATCTCCATTCGTCAGTCCTCATCCATTCTCTCCTTTAAACAACACCTATCCCAGCATTTATTGAATAAACAAACCTCCACATCTTTGTAATCAAATAAATAGGCAGGTATTGATTAACATTATACTACTGTTTATAAACAGTAGTAAACCCAATATACCAATGTAATTTCATTCTACTATCTGAAAATTTTTAAACGCTCGCTAGATAAAAATCTCACTACATGAACTATGTATTTATTCTTAGGGGACATATGTCCCAGAATAAAGTTATTTTTTTCATTTCATTTATGACAATAGTGATACACAAAAAAATAGTAAAAAAAACACAAGTAATTTAATTTATTATAAAAAAAAAGAAAGACAGTGGAAACAACCTTATTTAGTTTTAACTAGAAGTAAGTGTGATAAAAGGAATAACAATTTAATTTTTTTTGTTCCTGCCAAGAACACAACAGTTTGACAAAAGATAACGAAGCGGTCATGCGATCGGGATAGATCGTGCGGTTTCAGCATTTCCAATTCGAATTGGATTTATCTTTTTTTTTTTCTCATTTAGTTATTCATTAAATTCCATGATATTTTGAATTTGTAAATTGTATATTACTGCTAATGATGGGAACTGTTTATTTTATTTTTTCCTTCAAATATACAAAATTACTTTACATGAAGATTTGCTAAAAAAAAACGGCACAAAAAACTATTATATGCTATGATAATCAGAACAATTTGGACATATGGAATTGATTCGAGTGATTTGAGATTTATTGATTCCATACCCCTCTTAACCCATTAGTTCTTAATTTCTCATCCTTAACAATCCCTGACAATTCGCAGAAGTATCTGAAAAGAAGATGACCTCGGGATCTTCTAATTCATATCGATAATTTAAGTACTACCACTGAGTGGTTCCTTCTCAAGAATATCATGTATTCTAAAACTTTAACAAATTTATTTATTGTATTTTTTTGTACAGTGGTGAATGTTAATAAATAAAGTTTATTGGATTCAGGGGACCTCAAAACATGTATTTCTAAAATTCGAAATTTTTCCCGATCGCAATAATGTTTCTTAATATATACTTCATAGATGGGTGATAGTAAAATTGAGATTTACTACACACTAAAAAACCGAAATTATTTTTTTACCTACCTAAAAGTTAGAATAAATAACGACTTTCTTTTAGTTCGAAACCCTAATTACAATAAATGGGAATCCGTCTAGGCTGATAATTATTATATGTTTCACTGTAGTCGTTGAGTCAGCCCTGTGAGTTGGGCGGGAGCCCTCCGGGGTCTACCAAAGTTGGTAAAAATGTTGGCGTGGGGTAAGATTAATTGGGTAAAAATCTGGCAGTCGAGCGAGATTCTGACCAAGTCTGCTCCTTGCAAAACCGTTGGTTTAGTAACACTACTTCCTTACAAAGTTGTAGTAAGTATGTCCACCTGAGTTGTAGCCGTAAAGATTTAATTTAATTACAATAAATGTGTTCATTCAAA
>NW_027112778.1:99344-100114 GCF_000696795.3 Halyomorpha halys
GAGGAAGAACTAATAAAGCACTGTGTCAATTATATATAATGCTCGTAACTAATAACTAGAACTAATAAAGCACTGCGACAATTATATATAATGTTCTTAACTAATGAAGCACTGCGACAATTATATATAATGCTCGTAACTAATAACTAGAACTAATAAAGAACTGCGACAATTATATATAATGTTCTTAACTAATGAAGCACTGCGACAATTATATATAATGTTCTTAACTAATAAAGCACTGCGACAATTATATATAATGTCCTTAATATTTTAGTTTTATTCTCCTTTTACGTACTTAAATGTCACAACCTGATTGACTATGGCTTGCTTGATTTTTTCCTGGGTTCGCTCTTGAATAGAGGTTCAATAATATTTATACTTGAAGAAGTTTGTCGGGGGGTGCGGTCAGCAAAGAACAACATAAATAAACAAAACCATATTTATTTATTTTATTAATATGGTTTTGTTTATTTATGTTGTTCTTTGCTGACCGCACCCCCCGACAAACTTCTTCAAGCATTAATCTACGGTCAACTATCTACAACTCAATAATATTTATATTTTAAAATAATATAAATGTATTGAGTTTTTCTCTATTTGGGTTCCCTATTCGCTCTCAAGTCTCCCGCTGGTATACCGAGTTGAAGTGGCTCTATCCAACCTCCCGAAGGCAGTACCTCCTTGGTGTTTTCCTATTCCAAGTTCTTAAAATTAAAAAACCTACCTATATCCTAGATCTCCTCACTCTTCGTTCATCCATCCACTCA